>NC_081181.1:5667814-5720472 GCF_029867415.1 Vicia villosa
GCAAGTTTAACGAAGTTCATGACTTTTATGTAGTACAGCACACGGAAATCTTCCAAAATATTAGAATTTGCAAGTTTAACAAATTTCGTGACTTTTATGTAGTATAGCACTCGAAAATCTTCCGAAAGACCAAATTTTGCAAGTATAACAAACTTCGTGACTTTTATGTACAATAGCACACAGAAATCTTCCAAAATACCAATGTATGCAAGTTTAACGAACTTCGTAACGTTTATGTAGTATAGCACACGAAAATCATCAAAAATACCAATGTATGCAATTTTAACGAAGTTCGTGTCTTTTATGTAGTATAGCACAAGAAAATCTTCCAAAATATTAAAATTTGCAAGTTTAACGGACTTTGTGACTTTTACGTAGCGTAGTGTATGAAAATCTTTCAAAAGACCAAATTTTGCAAGTTTAATAAATCTCGTGACTTTTATGTAGTATAGCACACAAAAATCTTCCAAAGTACTAGAATTTGCAAGTTTAACAAACTTCGAGACTTTTATGGAATGTAGCTCACAAAAATATTCCAAAAGACCAATGTATGCAAGTTAAACGAAGTTCATGACTTTTATGTAGTATAGCACACGGAAATATTCCAAAATATTAGAATTAGCAAGTTTAACGAATTTCGTGACTTTTATGTAGTATAGCACTCGAAAATCTTCCGAAAGACCAAATTTTGCAAGTATAACAAACTTCGTGACTTTTATGTAAAATAGCACACGGAAATCTTCCAAAATACCAATGTATGCAAGTTTAACAAACTTCATAACGTTTATGTAGTATAGCTCACGAAAATCATCAAAATACCAATGTATGCAATTTTAACGAAGTTCGTGTCTTTTATGTAGTATAGCACAAGAAAATCTTCCAAAATATTAAAATTTGCAAGTTTAACGGACTTTGTGACTTTTATGTAGCGTAGTGTATGAAAATCTCTCAAAAGACCAAATTTTGCAAGTTTATTAAATCTCGTGACTTTTATCTTGTATAGCACACAAAAATCTTCCAAAGTACTAGAATTTGCAAGTTTAACAAACTTCGAGACTTTTATGGAATGTAGCTCACAAAAATATTCCGAAAGACCAATGTATGCTAGTTAAACGAAGTTCATGACTTTTATGTAGTATAGCACACGAAATCTTCCTAAATATTAAAATTTTCAAGTTTAACGAATTTAGTGACTTTTATGTAGTATAGCACACATAAATCTTTCGAAAGACCAAATTTTGCAAGTATAAGAAACTTCGTGACTTTTATTTAGTATAACACACGAAAATATTCCAAAATACCAATGTATGCAAGTTTAACGAACTTCGTAACGTTTACGTAGTATAGCACACGAATATCATCCAAAATACCAATGTATGCAAGTTTAACGAAGTTCACGACTTTTATTTAGTATAGCACACGAAAATCTTCAAAAATATTAAAATTTGCAAGTTTAACGAACTTCGTGACTTTTAGTGTAGTATAGCACACGGAAATCTTCCGAAAGACCAAATTTTGCAAGTTTAACAAACTTCGTGACTTTTATGAAATATAGCACACAGAAATCTTCCAAAATACCAATGTATACAAGTTTAACGAACTTCGTAACATTTATGTAGTATAGCACACGAAAATTATTCAAAATATCAATGTATGCAATTTTAACGAAGTTTGTGACTTTTATGTAGTATAACACACGAAAACCTTCCAAAATATTAAAATTTACAAGTTTAACGAACTTTTTGACTTTTATGTAGTGTAGTGTACGAAAATCTTTCAAAAGACCAAATTTTGAAAGTTTAACAAATTAAGTGACTTTTATGTAGTATAGCACACGAAAATCTTCCAAAATATTAAAATTTGCAAGTTTAACAAATTTCGTGACTTTTATGAAGTATAGCACTCAAATATCTTCCAAAGTACCAGAGTTTGCAAGTTTAACAAACTTCGAGACTTTTATGTAGTATAGCACATGAAAATCTTCCTAAATATTTAAATTTTCAAGTTTAACGAATTTAGTGACTTTTAAGTAGTATAGCACACGAAAATCTTTCGAAAGACCAAATTTTGCAAGTATAAGAAACTTCATGCCTTTTATGTAGTATAGCACACGAAAATCTTCCAAAATACAAATGTTCGCAAGTTTGACGAACTTCTTAACATTTATGTATTATAGCACACAAAAATCATCCAAAATACTAATGTATGCAAGTTTAACGAAGTTCATGACTTTTATGTAGTATAGCACACGGAAATCTTCCAAAATCTTAAAATTTTCAAGTTTAACGAATTTAGTGACTTTTATTTAGTATAGCACACGAAAATCTTCCGAAAGACCAAATTTTACAAGTATAACAAACTTATTGACTTTTATTTAGTATAGCACACGAAAATCTTCCAAAATACCAATGTATGCAACTTTAACGAACTTCGTAACGTTTATGTAGTATAACACACGAAAATCATCCAAAATATCAATGTATGCAAGTTTAACGAAGTTTGTGACTTTTATGTAGTATAACACACGAAAATCTTCCAAAATATTAAAATTTGCAAGTTAAACGAGCTTCGTGACTTTTAGGTAGTGTAGTGTACGAAAATCTTTCAAAAGACCAAATTTTGAAAGTTTATTAAATTAAGTGACTTTTATGTAGCTTAGCACACAAAAATCTTCCAAAATACTAGAATTTGCAAATTTAACAAACTTCGAGACTTTTATGGAATCTAGCGCACGAAAATATTCCAAAAGACCAAAATTTGCAAGTTCAACAAACTTCATGAATTGTACGTAGTATATAGAACAGAAAAATCTCCAAAAGACAAAACTTTGCAAGTTTAATAAACTTCATGACTTTTATGTAGTATAGTACACGAAATTCTTCCAAAATATCAATGTATCAAGCTTCATGAACTTTGTGACTATTATGTAGTATAGCACACGAAAATCAAAATATTAAAATTTGAGAATTTAACGAACTTCGTGACTTTTATGTAGTGTAGCACACAAAAATCTTCCGAAAGACCAAATTTTGCAAGTATAACAAAACTCGTGACTTTTATGTAGTATAGCACACGAAATGCATCCAAAATACCAATGTATGCAAGTTTAACGAACTTCGTAACATTTATGTAGTATAGCACACGAAAATCATCCAAAATATCAATGTATGCAAGTTTAACGAAGTTCATGACTTTTATGTAGTACAGCACACGGAAATCTTCCAAAATATTAGAATTTGCAAGTTTAACAAATTTCGTGACTTTTATGTAGTATAGCACTCGAAAATCTTCCGAAAGACCAAATTTTGCAAGTATAACAAACTTCGTGACTTTTATGTACAATAGCACACAGAAATCTTCCAAAATACCAATGTATGCAAGTTTAACGAACTTCGTAACGTTTATGTAGTATAGCACACGAAAATCATCAAAAATACCAATGTATGCAATTTTAACGAAGTTCGTGTCTTTTATGTAGTATAGCACAAGAAAATCTTCCAAAATATTAAAATTTGCAAGTTTAACGGACTTTGTGACTTTTACGTAGCGTAGTGTATGAAAATCTTTCAAAAGACCAAATTTTGCAAGTTTAATAAATCTCGTGACTTTTATGTAGTATAGCACACAAAAATCTTCCAAAGTATTAGAATTTGCAAGTTTAACAAACTTCGAGACTTTTATGGAATGTAGCTCACAAAAATATTCCAAAAGACCAATGTATGCAAGTTAAACGAAGTTCATGACTTTTATGTAGTATAGCACACGGAAATATTCCAAAATATTAGAATTAGCAAGTTTAACGAATTTCGTGACTTTTATGTAGTATAGCACTCGAAAATCTTCCGAAAGACCAAATTTTGCAAGTATAACAAACTTCGTGACTTTTATGTAAAATAGCACACGGAAATCTTCCAAAATACCAATGTATGCAAGTATAACAAACTTCATAACGTTTATGTAGTATAGCACACGAAAATCATCAAAAATACCAATGTATGCAATTTTAACGAAGTTCGTGTCTTTTATGTAGTATAGCACAAGAAAATCTTCCAAAATATTAAAATTTGCAAGTTTAACGGACTTTGTGACTTTTATGTAGCGTAGTTTATGAAAATCTCTCAAAAGACCAAATTTTGCAAGTTTATTAAATCTCGTGACTTTTATCTTGTATAGCACACAAAAATCTTCCAAAGTACTAGAATTTGCAAGTTTAACAAACTTCGAGACTTTTATGGAATGTAGCTCACAAAAATATTCCGAAAGACCAATGTATGCTAGTTAAACGAAGTTCATGACTTTTATGTAGTATAGCACACGAAATCTTCCTAAATATTAAAATTTTCAAGTTTAACGAATTTAGTGACTTTTATGTAGTATAGCACACATAAATCTTTCGAAAGACCAAATTTTGCAAGTATAAGAAACTTCGTGACTTTTATTTAGTATAACACACGAAAATATTCCAAAATACCAATGTATGCAAGTTTAACGAACTTCGTAACGTTTACGTAGTATAGCACACGAATATCATCCAAAATACCAATGTATGCAAGTTTAACGAAGTTCATGACTTTTATTTAGTATAGCACACGAAAATCTTCAAAAATATTAAAATTTGCAAGTTTAACGAACTTCGTGACTTTTAGTGTAGTATAGCACACGGAAATCTTCCGAAAGACCAAATTTTGCAAGTATAACAAACTTCGTGACTTTTATGAAATATAGCACACAGAAATCTTCCAAAATACCAATGTATACAAGTTTAACGAACTTCGTAACATTTATGTAGTATAGCACACGAAAATTATTCAAAATATCAATGTATGCAATTTTAACGAAGTTTGTGACTTTTATGTAGTATAACACACGAAAACCTTCCAAAATATTAAAATTTACAAGTTTAACGAACTTTTTGACTTTTATGTAGTGTAGTGTACGAAAATCTTTCAAAAGACTAAATTTTGAAAGTTTAACAAATTAAGTGACTTTTATGTAGTATAGCACACGAAAATCTTCCAAAATATTAAACTTTGCAAGTTTAACAAATTTCCTGACTTTTATGAAGTATAGCACTCAAATATCTTCCAAAGTACCAGAGTTTGCAAGTTTAACAAACTTCGAGACTTTTATGTAGTATAGCACACGGAAATCTTCCTAAATATTTAAATTTTCAAGTTTAACGAATTTAGTGACTTCTAAGTAGTATAGCACACGAAAATCTTTCGAAAGACCAAATTTTGCAAGTATAAGAAACTTCATGCCTTTTATGTAGTATAGCACACGAAAATCTTCCAAAATACCAATGTACGCAAGTTTGACGAACTTCTTAACATTTATGTATTATAGCACACGAAAATCATCCAAAATACTAATGTATGCAAGTTTAACGAAGTTCATGACTTTTATGTAGTATAGCACACGGAAATCTTCCAAAATATTAAAATTTTCAAGTTTAACGAATTTAGTGTCTTTTATTTAGTATAGCACACGAAAATCTTCCGAAAGACCAAATTTTACAAGTATAACAAACTTATTGACTTTTATTTAGTATAGCACACGAAAATCTTCCAAAATACCAATGTATGCAACTTTAACGAACTTCGTAACGTTTATGTAGTATAACACACGAAAATCATCCAAAATATCAATGTATGCAAGTTTAACGAAGTTTGTGACTTTTATGTAGTATAACACACGAAAATCTTCCAAAATATTAAAATTTGCAAGTTAAACGAGCTTCGTGACTTTTAGGTAGTGTAGTGTACGAAAATCTTTCAAAAGACCAAATTTTGAAAGATTAACAAATTAAGTGACTTTTATGTAGCTTAGCACACAAAAATCTTCCAAAATACCAGAATTTGCAAATTTAACAAACTTCGAGACTTTTATGGAATCTAGCGCACGAAAATATTCCAAAAGACCAAAATTTGCAAGTTCAACAAACTTCATGAATTGTACGTAGTATATAGAACAGAAAAATCTCCAAAAGACAAAACTTTGCAAGTTTAATAAACTTCATTACTTTTATGTAGTATAGTACACGAAATTCTTCCAAAATATTAATGTATCAAGTTTCATGAACTTTGTGACTATTATGTAGTATAGCACACGAAAATCAAAATATTAAAATTTGAGAATTTAACGAACTTCGTGACTTTTATGTACTGTAGCACACAAAAATCTTCCGAAAGACCAAATTTTGCAAGTATAACAAAACTCGTGACTTTTATGTAGTATAGCACACGAAATTCATCCAAAATACCAATGTATGCAAGTTTAACGAACTTCGTAACATTTATGTAGTATAGCACACGAAAATCATCCAAAATATCAATGTATGCAAGTTTAACGAAGTTCATGACTTATATGTAGTACAGCACACGGAAATCTTCCAAAATATTAGAATTTGCAAGTTTAACGAATTTCGTGACTTTTATGTAGTATAGCACTCGAAAATCTTCCGAAAGACCAAATTTTACAAGTATAACAAACTTCGTGACTTTTATGTAAAATAGCACACGAAAATCTTCCAAAATACCAATGTATGCAAGTTTAACGAACTTCGTAACGTTTATGTAGTATAGCACACGAAAATCATCAAAAATACCAATGTATGCAATTTTAACGAAGTTCGTGTCTTTTATGTAGTATAGCACAAGAAAATCTTCCAAAATATTAAAATTTGCAAGTTTAACGGACTTTGTGACTTTTATGTAGCGTAGTGTATGAAAATCTTTCAAAAGACCAAATTTTGCAAGTTTAATAAATCTCGTGACTTTTATGTAGTATAGCACACAATAATCTTCCAAAGTACTAGAATTTGCAAGTTTAACAAACTTCGAGACTTTTATGGAATGTAGCTCACAAAAATATTCCAAAAGACCAATGTATGCAAGTTAAACGAAGTTCATGACTTTTATGTAGT
This sequence comes from Vicia villosa, assembly GCF_029867415.1. NCBI lineage: Eukaryota > Viridiplantae > Streptophyta > Magnoliopsida > Fabales > Fabaceae > Vicia > Vicia villosa. The sequence continues at coordinate 5,674,740 of NC_081181.1, forward strand.
ATAGCACAAGGAAATCTTCCAAAATATTAGAATTTGCAAGTTTAACGAATTTCGTGACTTTTATGTAGTATAGCACTCGAAAATCTTCCGAAAGACCAAATTTTGCAAGTATAACAAACTTCGTGACTTTTATGTAAAATAGCACACGGAAATCTTCCAAAATACCAATGTATGCAAGTTTAACGAACTTCGTAACGTTTATGTAGTATAGCACACGAAAATCATCAAAAATACCAATGTATGCAATTTTAACGAAGTTCGTGTCTTTTATGTAGTATAGCACAAGAAAATCTTCCAAAATATTAAAATTTGCAAGTTTAACGGACTTTGTGACTTTTATGTAGCGTAGTGTATGAAAATCTTTCAAAAGACCAAATTTTGCAAGTTTATTAAATCTCGTGACTTTTATCTTGTATAGCACACAAAAATCTTCCAAAGTACTAGAATTTGCAAGTTAAACAAACTTCGAGACTTTTATGGAATGTAGCTCACAAAAATATCCCGAAAGACCAATGTATGCTAGTTAAACGAAGTTCATGACTTTTATGTAGTATAGCACACGAAATCTTCCTAAATATTAAAATTTTCAAGTTTAACGAATTTAGTGACTTTTATGTAGTATAGCACACATAAATCTTTCGAAAGACCAAATTTTGCAAGTATAGGAAACTTCGTGACTTTTATTTAGTATAACACACGAAAATATTCCAAAATACCAATGTATGCAAGTTTAACGAACTTCGTAACGTTTACGTAGTATAGCACACGAATATCATCCAAAATACCAATGTATGCAAGTTTAACGAAGTTCATGACTTTTATTTAGTATAGCACACGAAAATCTTCAAAAATATTAAAATTTGCAAGTTTAACGAACTTCGTGACTTTTAGTGTAGTATAGCACACAGAAATCTTCCGAAAGACCAAATTTTGCAAGTATAACAAACTTCGTGACTTTTATGAAATATAGCACACAGAAATCTTCCAAAATACCAATGTATACAAGTTTAACGAACTTCGTAACATTTATGTAGTATAGCACACGAAAATTATTCAAAATATCAATGTATGCAATTTTAACGAAGTTTGTGACTTTTATGTAGTATAACACACGAAAACCTTCCAAAATATTAAAATTTACAAGTTTAACGAACTTTTTGACTTTTATGTAGTGTAGTGTACGAAAATCTTTCAAAAGACCAAATTTTGAAAGTTTAACAAATTAAGTGACTTTTATGTAGTATAGCACACGAAAATCTTCCAAAATATTAAAATTTGCAAGTTTAACAAATTTCGTGACTTTTATGAAGTATAGCACTCAAATATCTTCCAAAGTACCAGAGTTTGCAAGTTTAACAAACTTCGAGACTTTTATGTAGTATAGCACACGAAAATCTTCCTAAATATTTAAATTTTCAAGTTTAACGAATTTAGTGACTTTTAAGTAGTATAGCACACGAAAATCTTTCGAAAGACCAAATTTTGCAAGTATAAGAAACTTCATGCCTTTTATGTAGTATAGCACACGAAAATCTTCCAAAATACCAATGTACGCAAGTTTGACGAACTTCTTAACATTTATGTATTATAGCACACGAAAATCATCCAAAATACTAATGTATGCAAGTTTAACGAAGTTCATGACTTTTATGTAGTATAGCACACGGAAATCTTCCAAAATATTAAAATTTTCAAGTTTAACGAATTTAGTGACTTTTATTTAGTATAGCACACGAAAATCTTCCGAAAGACCAAATTTTACAAGTATAACAAACTTATTGACTTTTATTTAGTATAGCACACGAAAATCTTCCAAAATACCAATGTATGCAACTTTAACGAACTTCGTAACGTTTATGTAGTATAACACACGAAAATCATCCAAAATATCAATGTATGCAAGTTTAACGAAGTTTGTGACTTTTATGTAGTATAACACACGAAAATCTTCCAAAATATTAAAATTTGCAAGTTAAACGAGCTTCGTGACTTTTAGGTAGTGTAGTGTACGAAAATCTTTCAAAAGACCAAATTTTGAAAGTTTAACAAATTAAGTGACTTTTATGTAGCTTAGCACACAAAAATCTTCCAAAATACCAGAATTTGCAAATTTAACAAACTTCGAGACTTTTATGGAATCTAGCGCACGAAAATATTCCAAAAGACCAAAATTTGCAAGTTCAACAAACTTCATGAATTGTACGTAATATATAGAACAGAAAAATCTCCAAAAGACAAAACTTTGCAAGTTTAATAAACTTCATGACTTTTATGTAGTATAGTACACGAAATTCTTCCAAAATATCAATGTATCAAGTTTCATGAACTTTGTGACTATTATGTAGTATAACACACGAAAATCAAAATATTAAAATTTGAGAATATAACGAACTTCGTGACTTTTATGTAGTGTAGCACACAGAAATCTTCCGAAAGACCAAATTTTGCAAGTATAACAAAACTCGTGACTTTTATGTAGTATAGCACACGAAATTCTTCCAAAATACCAATGTATGCAAGTTTAACGAACTTCGTAACATTTATGTAGTATAGCACACGAAAATCATCCAAAATATCAATGTATGCACACTACAACATTTTTACTATACGGCAACGGCCGAAAACCGTTGCAAAATCCAAAAAATCCGTTGTCGTTGCCTATCAGAATGGTTTTTGGACCGTGCCAATCTGAGGCGTTCCCTTATCCTTTCGCAACGGTTGTTTATCCAACAACAACGTCTTATGTTGTTTAATATTCTTTAGAGAACGGTGCCAAACAACAACGGCTGCACCGCGTTTGAAAATTATAACCGTTGCAATTGGTTTAGTTTAGAGAACGGCTGTTTTACTTTCTATAGAAACGGTTTTTTACTGTAGTCCATGATCAGCCGTTCTAATAGACTCTAATATCAATTTCTTCTTCAATTACAACAGCAACTACAAAAACACTTTCTAACCGTTGCAAAAGCTGAATTTTTTTTTTAAATATAAAATCTGTTTGTTTTATAAACCTGATAAATAATATCAACCATCATTCACTTATTATATATAAGAATACTCAGATGCAAATTTTAATATGATATTAAATATTTAAAAAATTAAATAACAAAATAACATCATTCATTCATTATATATCCCAATGTCAATCATGTTCACAAGCAAAATGACATCTTTAATGTACATATTTGAATGCCAATCATCATCCATAACCAAAATAATATCTTGAATCTCTAAAAGTAAACTTAAACTCTATAATGTTAAGCATCATCTTTATCAAAATAACATCCTGAATCACTAGAAAAAGTTAAACATCTACATCTCTAAATCTATGTTTCTTCATCTCCGAATGACTGAAAATCTCCATTGATATCATCATTCATGTTCTGCAAAATAAAAGTAATTTAATTGAAATAAGATTATTATTCGAAGGCCCTAAAATTAGAATGTAAAGAATAAAATAATTCAATTTTACTTGATCATTAGTTGGAGCATGTGTTGATGCAGAAGAACGTAAGGCACTATTAGCATCCGTTGCAGGAGCTGATATCAAAGCTGCCAAAGCCTTTATATCCAAATTTGAGGTGTTTTGATTCAGAATGGTCTTAAGGAGAAGCTGCATTCTTCTTTCTGTTTCCTCCTTATCTTGGCAACGTCTCTCCTCCATCTCTTGTATCACATGTCTAACCTCAGCAGCATGATCTCTTTTAAGTTTTGCAATTTCTTCATTTCTTTTCAAGAGAGTCGGTGTTGTGGTTCTTCCGTGGCAACGCACTCTTCCAGGTTTTTGTTTGCCTAATACACTTTCAAAAGCTTTTGAAGAAGATTTACCTTGACTTTCAATCAAGTCTTGAAGCTTTATCTAGCATAAAATACATAACAAAGTAGTAGTAAATAAAAGGAAAATAACAGAATACAAAATCAACCCCGTACTCAATGTACACAATATAGTAGAAGTAAATAAAAGTCAAAGAACATAACAAAATACAAGAGAGAACAATCAAAATAACACAGCCAGAATAAAAACTAAACTACAATTATTGGACATTCACTAGATGGATGATACTTTTCAAATAATATTCTGTCTTTGAACTTTGGGTACATTGACTAATGTTGATATATTCTGCCAAAGCACACATCTTTTTTATCTGTCCTAATTTTCAAACAAACAAGATCGGCAACAACTTGCAATAATACTTACAATTGCAGTATTAGTTTCTTGATCCAACTCCTTTCCTTTCCTACTTTGTCGAGTAGCAATGAACATTTCAGCTTGAGTCGGAGGTTCTTTATCTTCATTACTTTCATGCTAAACCAAGTAAAACAAAGAGTATGAGACTATTAGTAAAGTAACACAATTTAATATTCACTTAGAATAATTTTAAAAAGAATACCATTTTTTCTCTTATAACAGCAAAGCCTTTATTTCCCATTCGATGTCTCCATTTCAGTTGAGCTACATTTTTAGCATTTTGTTGACTAACTTCCTACATAATAGTTTGATGTTAGTCATAAAGCCCACAAGAAATGTTACTTTTTACATTCAGCATAGTATGTATTTGAAAAGTGACTTTAATTCAACACATAATTCAGCATGTAAAACATGAATATGAATATAACTTACTTGATTTTTTCCATCTCTCCAATACTCCAATAGCTTTCTAAAGTTATATAAAGGCTGAACATTACTATGCGAATTAACATTTCTATTCAACATGCAAGATGTAGGTATATAATGAATATAGTAAGATCATCAAAACACATAAAACTCAAAATCGTGATCAGATTCAAAATGTTTCAAAATCGTGATCAGATTCAAAATGATTCAAAATCGTCATCAAAACACAACAAACATAAACTGTTTCAAAATGAATTCACAAAACATACATAAAAATTGTTATAAATCAGAATCGTGATCAGATTCTATTACATCTGCCACAGGTACAAAATTATCAACAATTGTTGGTGGAATATCATTTCTAACAAAATCAACTTCACAAATTTCATCGCTTGAAGCTAAATTTACAGCATGATCTGACATGTCACAATTATACGGTTGTGGGGTATTTGAATTTGATTGTTCATTCATGTTAAAAAAATCTCTCGGAATAGATTTCATAACATAGTGTTTATTTGCATCATAAGGATCTTGAATGTAGAATCATTGGTGGACTTGAGAAGCCAATACGAAAGGATCATCCACATAACATCTTTTGTTGAAGTAAACACAAGTCATCCCATATTTTTCCTCTTCACCTTCAAACCAATCACATCTAAATAACATAAACTTCAACTTACCATAATAGTCTACCTCAATTATTTCTGTAATCATTCCATAGTAAGTTATTGATTGTGTTATTGGATTTTCATCTTTGGTACTTGAAAAACTTTTCGTTATTGCCGCAAGTGTCACACCACTGTTTTGTGTTTTACGTCTAGCATCACGTTGTTTTGTATGAAACCTGTATCCATTAATTACATAGCCAGAAAAACTTCGTGCAATTTTATTTGGTCCATTGGATAACTTCCTTAGGTTTCCAGACACATCACTTAACAAAGCACGCTTCTTAAACCATTCAACAAAATCTAACCCTTGGCTCTTTGCTTTGCTCCACCCCTTTCTCTTATTGGAATTTTCATTTTCATGCTCACTACAATTAAAATTACCCCATTAAAGTTATTGTAAAACAGCTCTTTTTAGGAAATTGAAACATACAAACATATTTATGTACCTTATAAATTTTTGGACATCTTCATGATTGAATAAGATGTAACGATGGGCCAAACTCCTTGACTTGCAATCCAAAGAAATTGCTTCTCCCTTTTTCTTTCCTCCAATTGGATGACCAACATTAAGACAAGAGCTTGGACTTTCATGTTCATGAGGATCACATCTATCACTATTCCTTGTCATTCTAGTGAATCTTGTTTCAACACCATTATGCAAATACCGAGAGCAAAATGTCAAGCATTCTTCAACTAAATAGCCCTCAGCAATATAACCCTCGGGACGACTTTTATTACGAACATAACCCTTCAATTTTCCTAGATATCTTTCTGGAAAGTACATCCACCGAAATTGAACAGGTCCTCCCATTCTTACCTCATTCACTAGATGTATTGGCAAATGAACCATTATATCAAAGAAACTCGGGGGGAAAATTGTCTCGAATTGGCAAAGTGTTTCTACAATCTCGGATTGCAAGATATCCAAATCTGCCACCTCAATAACCTTCTGACATAAACAACGAAAAAATGAACAAAGACGGATTAATGGGTGGGCAACCTGGTTTGGCATTGTACTTTTAACAGCCACTTGAAGCAAGTAATGCAACATGAAATGTGCATCGTGGCTCTTATATCCGCTAACTTTCTTTTCAGCAAGTTGAACACATCTTGAAATGTTTGAAGCACAACCATCTGGTATTTTTGCATTTTTCAATACAGAACAAAAAGTAGTTTTCTCCTTTGCATTCATGGAAAAACATGCTTTCGCAAACACAGACTTTTTGCCTTGATCTACCTCTTTGGGGTGAAGTTTCTTTCTAATACCCATCTCTTCCAAGTCTAAACGTGCATTTTTATGATCTTTTGTTTTTCCTGGAATATCCAAAAATGTCCCAATTATACTATCAAATATGTTTTTCTCTATGTGCATCACATCAAGGTTGTGGCGTAAAGTATTATGCTTCCAATATGGTAACTCAAAAAATATTGATTTTTTCTTCCATGGACCATTTTTACTTTTCTTTTGCAGCCTACAAAAAGCATTGTTGACGTCCTTTAGTTTCTCCGAGATTTGTTCCCCAGTTAACAACTTTGGTGGTGGCCTATCTTCTATGCTACCATTGAAATTCCTAGAATTTGACCTATATTTGTGATCCTCGGGCAAAAACACACGATGATCCATATAACACACCTTTTTACTATATTTCAAATATGTAGAATTAGTGTCATAATTACAACAAGGACATGCTAGTTTCCCTTTTGTACTCCACCCACTCAACATAGCATACCCAGGAAAGTCACTAATAGTCCACAAGAGAGCTGCCCGAATTTGGAAAGTTTGATTTAGTGATGCATCATATGTTTCTACACCCAAATCCCATAACACTTTCAACTCTTCTATCAATGGTTGAAGGTACACATCAATGTTATTCCCTGGTGAAAATGGTCCAGGGATTAATAAAGACAACATAGAATATTCAGCTTTCATGCACCACCAAGGTGGAAAGTTATATGGTATTAATACCACAGGCCAAGTACTATAAGACAAATTCATGGTTCGAAATGGATTAAATCCGTCGCTGGCCAATCCAAGTCTTATATTACGCGACTCATCAGCAAATTCAGCATGACATTTATCAAATTCTTTCCATGCTTCTCCATCTGCAGGGTGCCTCAACTTCCCATCTTTAGAACGCTCTTCATCATGCCATCTTAATGAGCTAGCCGTCTTTGAACACATAAACAGCCGTTGAAGTCTAGGAATCAAAGGAAAGTGTCTCAAAACTTTTGAAGGAACTTTATGAGACTTATGATTTTTTTCAACTTCATCATTTCCTTTTACATCTTCATTCCACCGTGGAGCACCACAAACATGGCAAGAAGTATCATTCTCTTGATCTTTCCAAAATACCAATGTATGCAAGTTTAACGAACTTCGTAACGTTTATGTAGTATAGCACACGAAAATCATCAAAAATACCAATGTATGCAATTTTAACGAAGTTCGTGTCTTTTATGTAGTATAGCACAAGAAAATCTTCCAAAATATTAAAATTTGCAAGTTTAACGGACTTTGTGACTTTTATGTAGCGTAGTGTATGAAAATCTTTCAAAAGACCAAATTTTGCAAGTTTAATAAATCTCGTGACTTTTATGTAGTATAGCACACAATAATCTTCCAAAGTACTAGAATTTGCAAGTTTAACAAACTTCGAGACTTTTATGGAATGTAGCTCACAAAAATATTCCAAAAGACCAATGTATGCAAGTTAAACGAAGTTCATGACTTTTATGTAGTATAGCACAAGGAAATCTTCCAAAATATTAGAATTTGCAAGTTTAACGAATTTCGTGACTTTTATGTAGTATAGCACTCGAAAATCTTCCGAAAGACCAAATTTTGCAAGTATAACAAACTTCGTGACTTTTATGTAAAATAGCACACGGAAATCTTCCAAAATACCAATGTATGCAAGTTTAACGAACTTCGTAACGTTTATGTAGTATAGCACACGAAAATCATCAAAAATACCAATGTATGCAATTTTAACGAAGTTCGTGTCTTTTATGTAGTATAGCACAAGAAAATCTTCCAAAATATTAAAATTTGCAAGTTTAACGGACTTTGTGACTTTTATGTAGCGTAGTGTATGAAAATCTTTCAAAAGACCAAATTTTGCAAGTTTATTAAATCTCGTGACTTTTATCTTGTATAGCACACAAAAATCTTCCAAAGTACTAGAATTTGCAAGTTAAACAAACTTCGAGACTTTTATGGAATGTAGCTCACAAAAATATCCCGAAAGACCAATGTATGCTAGTTAAACGAAGTTCATGACTTTTATGTAGTATAGCACACGAAATCTTCCTAAATATTAAAATTTTCAAGTTTAACGAATTTAGTGACTTTTATGTAGTATAGCACACATAAATCTTTCGAAAGACCAAATTTTGCAAGTATAGGAAACTTCGTGACTTTTATTTAGTATAACACACGAAAATATTCCAAAATACCAATGTATGCAAGTTTAACGAACTTCGTAACGTTTACGTAGTATAGCACACGAATATCATCCAAAATACCAATGTATGCAAGTTTAACGAAGTTCATGACTTTTATTTAGTATAGCACACGAAAATCTTCAAAAATATTAAAATTTGCAAGTTTAACGAACTTCGTGACTTTTAGTGTAGTATAGCACACAGAAATCTTCCGAAAGACCAAATTTTGCAAGTATAACAAACTTCGTGACTTTTATGAAATATAGCACACAGAAATCTTCCAAAATACCAATGTATACAAGTTTAACGAACTTCGTAACATTTATGTAGTATAGCACACGAAAATTATTCAAAATATCAATGTATGCAATTTTAACGAAGTTTGTGACTTTTATGTAGTATAACACACGAAAACCTTCCAAAATATTAAAATTTACAAGTTTAACGAACTTTTTGACTTTTATGTAGTGTAGTGTACGAAAATCTTTCAAAAGACCAAATTTTGAAAGTTTAACAAATTAAGTGACTTTTATGTAGTATAGCACACGAAAATCTTCCAAAATATTAAAATTTGCAAGTTTAACAAATTTCGTGACTTTTATGAAGTATAGCACTCAAATATCTTCCAAAGTACCAGAGTTTGCAAGTTTAACAAACTTCGAGACTTTTATGTAGTATAGCACACGAAAATCTTCCTAAATATTTAAATTTTCAAGTTTAACGAATTTAGTGACTTTTAAGTAGTATAGCACACGAAAATCTTTCGAAAGACCAAATTTTGCAAGTATAAGAAACTTCATGCCTTTTATGTAGTATAGCACACGAAAATCTTCCAAAATACCAATGTACGCAAGTTTGACGAACTTCTTAACATTTATGTATTATAGCACACGAAAATCATCCAAAATACTAATGTATGCAAGTTTAACGAAGTTCATGACTTTTATGTAGTATAGCACACGGAAATCTTCCAAAATATTAAAATTTTCAAGTTTAACGAATTTAGTGACTTTTATTTAGTATAGCACACGAAAATCTTCCGAAAGACCAAATTTTACAAGTATAACAAACTTATTGACTTTTATTTAGTATAGCACACGAAAATCTTCCAAAATACCAATGTATGCAACTTTAACGAACTTCGTAACGTTTATGTAGTATAACACACGAAAATCATCCAAAATATCAATGTATGCAAGTTTAACGAAGTTTGTGACTTTTATGTAGTATAACACACGAAAATCTTCCAAAATATTAAAATTTGCAAGTTAAACGAGCTTCGTGACTTTTAGGTAGTGTAGTGTACGAAAATCTTTCAAAAGACCAAATTTTGAAAGTTTAACAAATTAAGTGACTTTTATGTAGCTTAGCACACAAAAATCTTCCAAAATACCAGAATTTGCAAATTTAACAAACTTCGAGACTTTTATGGAATCTAGCGCACGAAAATATTCCAAAAGACCAAAATTTGCAAGTTCAACAAACTTCATGAATTGTACGTAATATATAGAACAGAAAAATCTCCAAAAGACAAAACTTTGCAAGTTTAATAAACTTCATGACTTTTATGTAGTATAGTACACGAAATTCTTCCAAAATATCAATGTATCAAGTTTCATGAACTTTGTGACTATTATGTAGTATAACACACGAAAATCAAAATATTAAAATTTGAGAATATAACGAACTTCGTGACTTTTATGTAGTGTAGCACACAGAAATCTTCCGAAAGACCAAATTTTGCAAGTATAACAAAACTCGTGACTTTTATGTAGTATAGCACACGAAATTCTTCCAAAATACCAATGTATGCAAGTTTAACGAACTTCGTAACATTTATGTAGTATAGCACACGAAAATCATCCAAAATATCAATGTATGCACACTACAACATTTTTACTATACGGCAACGGCCGAAAACCGTTGCAAAATCCAAAAAATCCGTTGTCGTTGCCTATCAGAATGGTTTTTGGACCGTGCCAATCTGAGGCGTTCCCTTATCCTTTCGCAACGGTTGTTTATCCAACAACAACGTCTTATGTTGTTTAATATTCTTTAGAGAACGGTGCCAAACAACAACGGCTGCACCGCGTTTGAAAATTATAACCGTTGCAATTGGTTTAGTTTAGAGAACGGCTGTTTTACTTTCTATAGAAACGGTTTTTTACTGTAGTCCATGATCAGCCGTTCTAATAGACTCTAATATCAATTTCTTCTTCAATTACAACAGCAACTACAAAAACACTTTCTAACCGTTGCAAAAGCTGAATTTTTTTTTTAAATATAAAATCTGTTTGTTTTATAAACCTGATAAATAATATCAACCATCATTCACTTATTATATATAAGAATACTCAGATGCAAATTTTAATATGATATTAAATATTTAAAAAATTAAATAACAAAATAACATCATTCATTCATTATATATCCCAATGTCAATCATGTTCACAAGCAAAATGACATCTTTAATGTACATATTTGAATGCCAATCATCATCCATAACCAAAATAATATCTTGAATCTCTAAAAGTAAACTTAAACTCTATAATGTTAAGCATCATCTTTATCAAAATAACATCCTGAATCACTAGAAAAAGTTAAACATCTACATCTCTAAATCTATGTTTCTTCATCTCCGAATGACTGAAAATCTCCATTGATATCATCATTCATGTTCTGCAAAATAAAAGTAATTTAATTGAAATAAGATTATTATTCGAAGGCCCTAAAATTAGAATGTAAAGAATAAAATAATTCAATTTTACTTGATCATTAGTTGGAGCATGTGTTGATGCAGAAGAACGTAAGGCACTATTAGCATCCGTTGCAGGAGCTGATATCAAAGCTGCCAAAGCCTCTATATCCAAATTTGAGGTGTTTTGATTCAGAATGGTCTTAAGGAGAAGCTGCATTCTTCTTTCTGTTTCCTCCTTATCTTGGCAACGTCTCTCCTCCATCTCTTGTATCACATGTCTAACCTCAGCAGCATGATCTCTTTTAAGTTTTGCAATTTCTTCATTTCTTTTCAAGAGAGTCGGTGTTGTGGTTCTTCCGTGGCAACGCACTCTTCCAGGTTTTTGTTTGCCTAATACACTTTCAAAAGCTTTTGAAGAAGATTTACCTTGACTTTCAATCAAGTCTTGAAGCTTTATCTAGCATAAAATACATAACAAAGTAGTAGTAAATAAAAGGAAAATAACAGAATACAAAATCAACCCCGTACTCAATGTACACAATATAGTAGAAGTAAATAAAAGTCAAAGAACATAACAAAATACAAGAGAGAACAATCAAAATAACACAGCCAGAATAAAAACTAAACTACAATTATTGGACATTCACTAGATGGATGATACTTTTCAAATAATATTCTGTCTTTGAACTTTGGGTACATTGACTAATGTTGATATATTCTGCCAAAGCACACATCTTTTTTATCTGTCCTAATTTTCAAACAAACAAGATCGGCAACAACTTGCAATAATACTTACAATTGCAGTATTAGTTTCTTGATCCAACTCCTTTCCTTTCCTACTTTGTCGAGTAGCAATGAACATTTCAGCTTGAGTCGGAGGTTCTTTATCTTCATTACTTTCATGCTAAACCAAGTAAAACAAAGAGTATGAGACTATTAGTAAAGTAACACAATTTAATATTCACTTAGAATAATTTTAAAAAGAATACCATTTTTTCTCTTATAACAGCAAAGCCTTTATTTCCCATTCGATGTCTCCATTTCAGTTGAGCTACATTTTTAGCATTTTGTTGACTAACTTCCTACATAATAGTTTGATGTTAGTCATAAAGCCCACAAGAAATGTTACTTTTTACATTCAGCATAGTATGTATTTGAAAAGTGACTTTAATTCAACACATAATTCAGCATGTAAAACATGAATATGAATATAACTTACTTGATTTTTTCCATCTCTCCAATACTCCAATAGCTTTCTAAAGTTATATAAAGGCTGAACATTACTATGCGAATTAACATTTCTATTCAACATGCAAGATGTAGGTATATAATGAATATAGTAAGATCATCAAAACACATAAAACTCAAAATCGTGATCAGATTCAAAATGTTTCAAAATCGTGATCAGATTCAAAATGATTCAAAATCGTCATCAAAACACAACAAACATAAACTGTTTCAAAATGAATTCACAAAACATACATAAAAATTGTTATAAATCAGAATCGTGATCAGATTCTATTACATCTGCCACAGGTACAAAATTATCAACAATTGTTGGTGGAATATCATTTCTAACAAAATCAACTTCACAAATTTCATCGCTTGAAGCTAAATTTACAGCATGATCTGACATGTCACAATTATACGGTTGTGGGGTATTTGAATTTGATTGTTCATTCATGTTAAAAAAATCTCTCGGAATAGATTTCATAACATAGTGTTTATTTGCATCATAAGGATCTTGAATGTAGAATCATTGGTGGACTTGAGAAGCCAATACGAAAGGATCATCCACATAACATCTTTTGTTGAAGTAAACACAAGTCATCCCATATTTTTCCTCTTCACCTTCAAACCAATCACATCTAAATAACATAAACTTCAACTTACCATAATAGTCTACCTCAATTATTTCTGTAATCATTCCATAGTAAGTTATTGATTGTGTTATTGGATTTTCATCTTTGGTACTTGAAAAACTTTTCGTTATTGCCGCAAGTGTCACACCACTGTTTTGTGTTTTACGTCTAGCATCACGTTGTTTTGTATGAAACCTGTATCCATTAATTACATAGCCAGAAAAACTTCGTGCAATTTTATTTGGTCCATTGGATAACTTCCTTAGGTTTCCAGACACATCACTTAACAAAGCACGCTTCTTAAACCATTCAACAAAATCTAACCCTTGGCTCTTTGCTTTGCTCCACCCCTTTCTCTTATTGGAATTTTCATTTTCATGCTCACTACAATTAAAATTACCCCATTAAAGTTATTGTAAAACAGCTCTTTTTAGGAAATTGAAACATACAAACATATTTATGTACCTTATAAATTTTTGGACATCTTCATGATTGAATAAGATGTAACGATGGGCCAAACTCCTTGACTTGCAATCCAAAGAAATTGCTTCTCCCTTTTTCTTTCCTCCAATTGGATGACCAACATTAAGACAAGAGCTTGGACTTTCATGTTCATGAGGATCACATCTATCACTATTCCTTGTCATTCTAGTGAATCTTGTTTCAACACCATTATGCAAATACCGAGAGCAAAATGTCAAGCATTCTTCAACTAAATAGCCCTCAGCAATATAACCCTCGGGACGACTTTTATTACGAACATAACCCTTCAATTTTCCTAGATATCTTTCTGGAAAGTACATCCACCGAAATTGAACAGGTCCTCCCATTCTTACCTCATTCACTAGATGTATTGGCAAATGAACCATTATATCAAAGAAACTCGGGGGGAAAATTGTCTCGAATTGGCAAAGTGTTTCTACAATCTCGGATTGCAAGATATCCAAATCTGCCACCTCAATAACCTTCTGACATAAACAACGAAAAAATGAACAAAGACGGATTAATGGGTGGGCAACCTGGTTTGGCATTGTACTTTTAACAGCCACTTGAAGCAAGTAATGCAACATGAAATGTGCATCGTGGCTCTTATATCCGCTAACTTTCTTTTCAGCAAGTTGAACACATCTTGAAATGTTTGAAGCACAACCATCTGGTATTTTTGCATTTTTCAATACAGAACAAAAAGTAGTTTTCTCCTTTGCATTCATGGAAAAACATGCTTTCGCAAACACAGACTTTTTGCCTTGATCTACCTCTTTGGGGTGAAGTTTCTTTCTAATACCCATCTCTTCCAAGTCTAAACGTGCATTTTTATGATCTTTTGTTTTTCCTGGAATATCCAAAAATGTCCCAATTATACTATCAAATATGTTTTTCTCTATGTGCATCACATCAAGGTTGTGGCGTAAAGTATTATGCTTCCAATATGGTAACTCAAAAAATATTGATTTTTTCTTCCATGGACCATTTTTACTTTTCTTTTGCAGCCTACAAAAAGCATTGTTGACGTCCTTTAGTTTCTCCGAGATTTGTTCCCCAGTTAACAACTTTGGTGGTGGCCTATCTTCTATGCTACCATTGAAATTCCTAGAATTTGACCTATATTTGTGATCCTCGGGCAAAAACACACGATGATCCATATAACACACCTTTTTACTATATTTCAAATATGTAGAATTAGTGTCATAATTACAACAAGGACATGCTAGTTTCCCTTTTGTACTCCACCCACTCAACATAGCATACCCAGGAAAGTCACTAATAGTCCACAAGAGAGCTGCCCGAATTTGGAAAGTTTGATTTAGTGATGCATCATATGTTTCTACACCCAAATCCCATAACACTTTCAACTCTTCTATCAATGGTTGAAGGTACACATCAATGTTATTCCCTGGTGAAAATGGTCCAGGGATTAATAAAGACAACATAGAATATTCAGCTTTCATGCACCACCAAGGTGGAAAGTTATATGGTATTAATACCACAGGCCAAGTACTATAAGACAAATTCATGGTTCGAAATGGATTAAATCCGTCGCTGGCCAATCCAAGTCTTATATTACGCGACTCATCAGCAAATTCAGCATGACATTTATCAAATTCTTTCCATGCTTCTCCATCTGCAGGGTGCCTCAACTTCCCATCTTTAGAACGCTCTTCATCATGCCATCTTAATGAGCTAGCCGTCTTTGAACACATAAACAGCCGTTGAAGTCTAGGAATCAAAGGAAAGTGTCTCAAAACTTTTGAAGGAACTTTATGAGACTTATGATTTTTTTCAACTTCATCATTTCCTTTTACATCTTCATTCCACCGTGGAGCACCACAAACATGGCAAGAAGTATCATTCTCTTGATCTTTCCAATATAGCATGCAATCATTAGGGCAAGCATCAATCTTTTTATAATCCAATCCTAAGTCCCTTATCATGCCTTTAGTTTTGTTGAACGTATCAGGGATGTTCAATGAAGGCATTGCTTCTCTCAACAACTCTAAGAGAGCATTGAATGATACGTTGCTCCAACCGTAAAGACATTTCAATAAATAAAGACGAATGGTGAACGACAATTTAGAGAAGTTTTTGCAACCTGGATACAAATCTTGTTTGGCTTCTTCGACTAGATTGTAGAACTTTTTTGCATCTTCGTTGAGGCCTACATTCACTTCATTTTCTTCTTGTACAACATCTCTAAATCTTTCATGCAATAGTCCATCAATATCATCAATTTGATCCTCTTTATGATTCATATTATTATCATTAAGATCACTAGGTTTCGGTTTCTTCTCCCCATGTTGAACCCAAATATCATATCCCTTTTGAAATCCAAATGCAGTTAAATGATTTCTTACTTCATTCCTCGTAAACCATTTGCTATTGTAACATTTAGCACAAGGACACGAACTCTCTTTCCCGCGGGGTTTTCCTTTGGTGTATGCATAATCTAGAAAAAAATCAAGACCACTTTGATACTCTTTACTCGCGGGGTTTAACTTTGTCCATTCCTTGTCCATCGAGTTTGTGAGGAGACTACCATATATGAAAAAAAGTGTAAGCAAGACAAAATATTAAAGTTTTAATTATATTAGTTACAACATAATTAGAGTTAGTCGCAAATCATCGGGGTTGGAATGAGTCGAACCGAGTCAAATTTGATTAAGATTGATTCAAGTTTGATATGAATCGTCAAGGATGGAAAGGATTCGAACTGAATCAAATATGTTAAACTCGATTCGAGTTAGTCGCGAATCATCAGGGTTGAGAATGAATCATCGAACCGAATCAAATTTGATTAAAATTGATTCAAGTTTGATGCAAATTATTTGTAACTTGACTTCGACTCAATTCAACAAAATCCAAGATGCAAGATATACTAGTTTTAAAGTGGATTTTGATACTGACAAGAGAGATTCCTACTCATGTCAGTAAGGGTATTATCACAGTAAGAAAATTGTTCTAGTTTGTAATTCTCTATGCTATATTTACAATATGAATCTTCTATATACTTGATATCAAATTTAAAATTAACACAAATCGTACCTAAATCCAACATTTCATAATATGTACATGACTAACAATCATAATAGTCTAAGCATCCAACCATGAAAAGTGTTTGACAGACATGAAATCCTAATTGAAACTCGAAAAAAAACTACATTATAATATAAAAACTACATGACTAACAATCATACTTCAGTCATTAATTTTTGTATTGCAAATTTACCCAATACCATCCAATTCTATTATGGATTTACAACATTTACACAATTATTATAATTAAGTCAATTATAAAAACTACATTAAAATAATGGATTATATATTCAAACTTCAATTTAAAGCTATCATATGAGATAAATAGACTGTCAGTATCAACCAGAATATTACCATATAATTAGCCTCACTAAAGTAGACTAAAGTAGATCTAATTCAATACAAGCACATCTACAAAACGGTGGTGGTCCTCACCACACTCACCACTATATATTATTGTAATATTTGTTTTATATGGCATAAGAAAATGAAGTTTTAGCTCTTATAAATCATATTTTTGTTTTCATGAACTAATTCATGTCAAATTATCAATCCTTTATCACTGGATATGAAATTTAAAATTAAGATAATTAGCACATTAGAAGAAAAATCATCAAGAAGAAACACATATTGTGACACTAAAAGGAAGTTATAACAGCTCACATTCGAAATTCATATTTAACATTAATTTAGTGAACACCGGTTTTTGTTTTTTAAGTTTGTAATTGACTATATACTATAATTCATTAATTTATAGTAAAACTAAGTTCAAAAAAACATACTGGGAGAGAAAGTAAACTGTGATGCTAAGAAGGGACTCCATAAGCATGCAGTGATGCTAAGAATATATTGCAGTCATAGATATTATATCCAAAAAAAATTCAATTCAAACTCCAACAATAGAATAAAATATAAGCATCAGACTAATAAAAATGGACAACCATACCTTTATAGATGCAGAGGTGGAACAGTGAAAGGCAAATGCTTTGGTCTTGCAGTCAGTATGTGCTTCTTCTCAAGTTCAATTATCTGCAATTTTGTGCATGTCCATTCAAATTTCAAGTAAAATTGGCAATTACTGATTGTTTGAAATAAAATTGAATGCAGATTGACAGAGATTAACAGTAGAGAATACTTGGGGCAGCATGCTGAGATCTTGGCAGAAAAGAAATAAAGAGATTGGTTTCTACTACTATTGTTGTTGTAGCATATACCGGTAGTGAAATTGAGGAAATAATGTTATAAACACAAACAATAATTTGAAATAGGGAGTGAAAATGATTGAAACACAGAATAATTTGAAAGAAAAAGAGGTTCATTTGCAGACCCTGTAGATTTGACACTTGCACAATGAGTGGAAAGGATGGTAAAGTAGTTTGTAGAGTTATTGAGATTAGCCAAAAATAATGTATTGTTGAGTGATGTATAAAAATTCAATTCAATTTAAATATAACTCATAAACTAAAATATAAACCCCCTCCTTGAATAGAGGCAACTAAAACAAATTCATTGAACTCAAAGTGGTTGGAGGTGTTTACTTGCAGGTAGCAGTGTAGTAATTAAGCTTTATAAAACACATACAAAACATAAAGTAGTGGCAAAAATGAAATATATCACAATTTTGGTTTATAAATGAAGCTAACACTATAACATGAAGATTCCATTTCCATATAAACATAGATGTGTTTCAACAATGTACAAGTAGCTTAAGTTTATCTTCAACAAAAAAGTTAAAAGTAATAATATAGATAAATAAAATCCCTACAAAGATAGACTTGTTCAACACACTAGCTTAAGCTATCACGTTCATCATACAATCACCTTGATTTCTCTAACATTAAGACAAACTATTCTCTAATTGCATGAAAATAAAGAACAAGCACAAAGAAACCAGCATATAGAAACAAGTTCAAGTAAATGAAGCAACACTCATATCTATTGACATAAAAACACTCTGAATCATGGTCTCTAACTCTAATAAAAAGTTACAAGTAATTGATTATCATGTCAATTGTAGTTAATCATCACCTTAACACTCAAAAGTTAGGGAACTCACCAGTTACTGCAGTTGAGTATGCCAACCTTGAAATTTCTGCAACCCTTGAGTACACCAATAACTAAAAATCTTAAACCCTAAAAAATCCACAATTCAAAATAACATTAGTTTCAATTTATGAATTGATTCCACCAATCATTTTGTTAGTGATAAAAAGTGCAGAGAGCAAGTTCTCGAGTTCGACAGCATTGCTTGCCACGTACAGGCCCAGAGAGATGAGAAAGGGGTACAAATTAAAGATTACATAGATAATGAAATATAAACCGGTTGAACTAAGAAGTGGTGATACCTCGTTCGCGAGTGATTTTTGTGTTCTTCGTTAACCTTCGTTCTCGAGTGACCAAGGAAATGAAGCTTACACAAGAGATCCAATCGATATTGACAAATCGGACACGCAGGAGAGAATCATGTGTGATGAGAAGAAAGGGTTAGGTTCAGATTGATTAGCTTGAAGAATGAAAGGGTTAGGGTTTGTTCTAATTGTTTTGGTTGAAGAATAGTCAAGAAAATTCGCTGGGAGGGAAGATTTGGGATTTTAGCGCTCAAGAAATTTTGGAAAGGGAACGGCTACAATTTAGATTAGCGCTCACTAATTTTTGGAAAGGGAACGGCGCTTTTTGAGAATTAGAAAAGTCATCTCTTCAATTAAGCCAAATGAAATTTTTCTTATAATAAATATTTTATTAAATCTTAAAAAATATATATTAGAAGGGTTTCAATCCGTTGTTAATATATGTCATTTTTTTGTGATCTACGAGAACGGTTTTTAACCATTAATATAAAATTTATAAGAAATATATACCCTACCACAACAAATTATAAAATTTGTTGTCTATTACTTTCTACGAGAACGGCGTTTTTACCACCTTAAAATTAGGCGTTGCCATAGGATAAAAATGTTGTAGTGGCAAGTTTAACGAATTTCGTGACTTTTATGTAGTATAGCACTCGAAAATCTTCCGAAAGACCAAATTTTGCAAGTATAACAAACTTCATGAATTTTATGTAAAATAGCACACGGAAATCTTCCAAAATACCAATGTATGCAAGTTTAACGAACTTCGTAACGTTTATGTAGTATAGCACACGAAAATCATCAAAAATACCAATGTATGCAATTTTAACGAAGTTCGTGTCTTTTATGTAGTATAGCACAAGAAAATCTTCCAAAATATTAAAATTTGCAAGTTTAACGGACTTTGTGACTTTTATGTAGCGTAGTGTATGAAAATCATTCAAAAGACCAAATTTTGCAAGTTTATTAAATCTCGTGACTTTTATCTAGTATAGCACACAAAAATCTTCCAAAGTACTAGAATTTGCAAGTTTAACAAACTTCGAAACTTTTATGGAATGTAGCTCACAAAAATATTCCGAAAGACCAATGTATGCTAGTTAAACGAAGTTCATGACTTTTATGTAGTATAGCACACGAAATCTTCCTAAATATTAAAATTTTCAAGTTTAACGAATTTAGTGACTTTTATGTAGTATAGCACACATAAATCTTTCGAAAGACCAAATTTTGCAAGTATAAGAAACTTCGTGACTTTTATTTAGTATAACACACGAAAATATTCCAAACTACCAATGTATGCAAGTTTAACGAACTTCGTAACGTTTACGTAGTATAGCACACGAATATCATCCAAAATACCAATGTATGCAAGTTTAACGAAGTTCATGACTTTTATTTAGTATAGCACACGAAATCTTCAAAAATATTAAAATTTGCAAGTTTAACGAACTTCGTGACTTTTAGTGTAGTATAGCACACGGAAATCTTCCGAAAGACCAAATTTTGCAAGTATAACAAACTTCGTGACTTTTATGAAATATAGCACACCGAAATCTTCCAAAATACCAATGTATACAAGTTTAACGAACTTCGTAACATTTATGTAGTATAGCACACGAAAATTATTCAAAATATCAATGTATGCAATTTTAACGAAGTTTGTGACTTTTATGTAGTATAACACACGAAAACCTTCCAAAATATTAAAATTTACAAGTTTAACGAACTTTTTGACTTTTATGTAGTGTAGTGTACGAAAATCTTTCAAAAGACCAAATTTTGAAAGTTTAACAAATTAAGTGACTTTTATGTAGTATAGCACACGAAAATCTGTAAGTATAAGAGTGCGCCTAAGAGGGGGGGTGAATTAGGTTTTCAAAAATTTAATCGGTTTTATGAGAATACTTCTAATAATTTTTGGTTAAGTGTTTGAAGGTTTTTGTAAGGTTCTTTTCTTTTCTTTGGTAATGGTGATGAATGCAATAAAGTGCGGAAAAGTAAAGAACGCAACGATATATACTGGTTCCCCTCACAATCCGAGAGTACTCCAGTCCCCTTTCAAACACGAAAGAGATTTCACTATAGTTAGAATTATTGTACAAGCCTATGCCTACTATCTAACCTATAGGGTGATCAAAGGTTCTTAACACCTTTAAGATCAATCAACACTAATGTGTATGAAGAACAATCCTCTTCAAACACACCACTTACTTCCAACAATCCTGGATAGTAAGGAGATAATTTTCTTTGAATTTTTACAAGAGATTTAGATGAAGTTTGTATAGCACTATCAATCTTGGATTGATCTTCTTCTTCAAATAAACAATTCTCAAAATGAATATAAGTGTTCACAATAATGTATGCATGAAACTTTGAATGAATTCTCTATGAAAATGTGTGTAGAAAGTTTCATATAAAAATTCTGGTTTGTGGACACTTGGAAATAATGAAATTTATGAGTATGAATTGTTAATGAAGAAGGTGTCTAAAGATTTTGAAATATGTAGAATTTATAGTGTGTTAAACACCTCTTTGAATGGTTATTTTCCAATGAAACAATGCAATGATCAAGTGGTATGAAAAGGAATTCGTTTGAATAAGATCATGCAATGAAAAAACACACTGGTTCAGTAGGAACCGGTTCCTGCCTGGGACAACCCGGTTCCTGCTGAACGTTACAGCAGAAAATTTGAATTTTGAACGTGGGAACCGGTTCCTGCATAGGGACAACCCGGTTCCCCATAGTAAACCACAGAATGCTGAAAATTGAGAATGCTGGGAACCGGTTCCCCCATAGGGACAACCCGGTTCCTAAAACCTTTATTTTGAATTTTAACTATGAAAAAGGTTTTAAATAAACTTTTGAGGGATGACACTTTGTAGTATGATTATGATATGCATGAAAATATATTTGTGAACAATTATATGTCAAAGTGAGTATTGTTTATACCTTTGACATTTTAGCTTGATCCTTGAATCTTCACAAATTCTTCAAGACTTTGAAATGATGTATTTTTGCTTGATACTTGAAATTCTTTTTGCACATCCTTTATAAAAGCTTGATGTCCATATTGTCTTCATCAAAACACACTATGCTTGAGAAGCTTGCATTTACATTCTCCCCCTTTTTGATGATGACAACCAAGTCTTGAAAATGTTTTGAAGAAGTTGTTTTGCTTTTGAAATTATGTTGAACAATGCAAGGCTCCCCCTATGTTAGAGACTCCCCCTAAATCCATGATTCCTTGATTTATGGTGATGAGTTTTATTTGATAATTTTAACAGTGGCCTGCATTTATCTTTGAAACAAAACAACAAAAACACATGCATATTCTTCTCCCCCTTTGTTATTATCAAAAAGGATGGGGAAAAAGATAAAAAGTATATGAAATATAACACAATGTAAAATACCACAAAGATAACACAATAATGAAATACTACAAACGATAGGAAACGTAGTTTTTTTTACGATTACAACATAAAACATAAGTAGTCCTAAACATCACGAACATAAATGGAACATTGTCTAGAAAGCATAAGTAAAATACGAATAATAGAAAGAAAACATTACATAGAAATTTAAAGCACATAATTTAGTCACTTTCATCCATGTGTTCTTCATCATCATCCTCTTGTTCTTCTTCTTCTTCATCACTTCCTTCCTCTCCCTCATAATGAGCTAAGATACGCCTTTGAGTCCGTTGAATTTCCCGCATTTGTCTTCTCATAAGGTTATGCTCATAGTTATTCTCCCTCTTGTTGTTATCAATGGATGTTTGAATAGAACAAAGCTTGGCAAACATCATATCCATTGTGTATCCACCTTCGGGACGTTGAGGATCTTGTGGCACGGCTGGCTCAAAATCAACTTTGTAAACGAATCTACCTTCACGATCCGTAACTATTCCTGTATTTTTAAGAGCGGTAGCGGTGGTGATAGCACACTCTTGTTCATCCATATTTTTCTTTGGTTCCCGTTGGAGGAGAACACCAGCATTCCGAACAATATGAGAGATGGCCCTTGCATAAGGTAAGCCTCCTTTAAGGGAAGCCATAAGCTGCATGTGGCGCATAATTGAAAGCGCCCAATTGACTTCAATACCACGCCTTAGAGCAAGCAACACCATCAACTCGAACTCATTGACCCTGGAATGGTTAGAATTCTTTGGAAATAAAACATAAGCAATGATAAGATGGAGCATCCTATCACTCACCGATAAGCTTGAACCGAACATGTTAAACTTGATAGCAAGCTGTTGGCGAACTGACTCGCGTTGAGTTGGTCGGCACATATCCACAAAAACATCAATCTTACTATACGGTTGCCAATCCTCCGGTATGTTACCTTGAAGGAGCACTAAGCCTTGAGATGGAATTCCTAACACTCTTCCAAATTCCTCAACATCTAAGCATATATCCTTATTTGAAACTTTTGACAATAATGTGAAATCATCAAATTCATCGGTTACTATCCTAAGATTGTGGTAAAACTCTCTAACCAAATCCGGATAATAATCACCATGGTCAAGCACAAAATTAGCGACCCCTGCATTAGCTAGTCTACCCGGAAAATTGAAGCTGTGATTAGGGAAATCGGGTAGTTTACCGTATTTTGCCGCAAGGAGTTTTCGACTCCGGATGTTGAATGTGAGTCTCCGACTCTTGACCGTTGGTTGAATCTCTTGAGGATCTTCACTTGTCTCTCCCATTTTGTTCTTTCCTTTTGCACTTCTTGAAACTTTGGGTGCCATTGTTGAAAGGAGTTGAAAGTTAGGGTTTAAGTTGAGGTTTTAGGATTTGGTAAGTGGAGAAGGATTTGAGTGAATTGTGTGAAAGAGTGGAGGATTATATAGTGTTTTGAGGTAGTGGGTATTTAATTTTGATAGTTATGGTGAGATAGTGGAGCTTTGAATTGGGTTGACAATGGAGGTGGAAGGTTGAAGAAGATGAAGATGAATGTTGAATGAGAGTAAATGTGAGTGAATGAGTGTAAATGTGTGGTGTGAAGTGATATAATGTGTATTAAATAAAAATAAGATATAAAAGAAAAAATATTCAAAACAATACTAGCCACACAATCAATTTCGTAACAGCTAAAAGATAAGCAAAAAACTGGAAAAAGTACGTGGGAACCGGTTCGTCCCTACATGGGAACCGGTTCCTGAGACACAAAGAAAACACGCCTCTGGAAATTAGTATGGGGAACCGGTTCGTCCCTACATGGGAACCGGTTCCTGGACTGAAAATTTCCAAAATCTTTTTATTTTATGAAATATAAAGCATACATATCATACATATTTACCAAGACATAATGAATGAACATTTATAAGGTACTTTTTAACTTAAAAATTTTTAGAAACGTGTACCTTTGATGTTTGAGAATGACGAATAAATTTTAAACATCACCTTCGTCTAGAATTCCAAGCTCTCGTCGAATTTTGTAAAACGATTCTTTTGGGAGAGGCTTGGTGAAGATATCCGCAAGTTGATTATGAGTATCTACAAAAGTGACTTCAACATCTCCTTTAAGCACATGATCGCGAAGAAAATGATGTCGAATGTCTATGTGTTTGGTTCTTGAATGCATGACCGGATTCTTTGTAATATTTATAGCACTTGTATTGTCGCATCGAAGAGGAATACATCCGAGATCAAGTCCGTAGTCACGAAGTTGTTGCTTAAGCCAAAGAATTTGTGCACAACAACTACCCGCTGCTATGTATTCTGCTTCGGCCGTACTAAGAGCAACACATGCTTGCTTTTTACAAGCCCATGATACTAATGCATTTCCAAGAATGTGACAAGTACCACTTGTGCTTTTACGATCAGTTTTACATCCTGCATAATCCGCGTCAGAATAACCAATTAAATTGCAAACACTACCTTTAGGATACCATAAGCCAACGTTGGTTGTTCCTTTGAGATACTTCATGATCCTTTTAACTGCCATAAGATGTGATTCCTTTGGATTTGCTTGGAAGCGAGCACAAAGACAAACACTAAACATTATGTCAGGACGGCTTGCCGTCAAATACAATAAAGAACCAATCATACCTCGATACTTGGTAATATCAATTGGAGTACCGGATTCATCTTGATCAACATATGTACCGGAGCCCATTGGAGTATTCATTGCTTTACAATTGTCCATATCAAACTTCTTTAATAGTTCTTTACAATATTTGGATTGATTGATAAAGATTCCATCTTTGAGTTGCTTAATTTGTAGTCCAAGAAAGTAATTCATCTTTCCCATCATAGACATCTCGAATTCTCCTTGCATCATCAATGAGAATTCCTCACACATTTCTTTGTTAGTCGATCCAAAAATGATATCATCAACATAGACTTGAACCAATAAAGTGTTACTCTTGATTTTCTTAATGAACAAAGTTTTATCAACCTTACCCTTTTCGAAACCCTTTTCACACAAAAAATTGCTAAGTCTATCATACCATGCTCTTGGTGCTTGCTTTAAGCCATAAAGAGCCTTTCTCAACTTAAAGACATGTGTAGGATTCTTGAAGTCTTCAAATCCCGGGGGTTGTTTGACATAGACTTCTTCATTGATGTAGCCATTCAAGAATGCGCTCTTGACGTCCATTTGATAAAGCTGAAAATTTAATGAACATGCATAAGCAAGTAAAAGACGAATAGCTTCTAACCTTGCAACCGGAGAAAATGTTTCTTCAAAGTCGATTCCTTCTTCTTGATTGTAACCTTGGGCCACCAATCTTGCTTTGTTTCGAACAATTATACCATTCTCATCAAGTTTGTTCTTAAATACCCATCGAGTACCTATGATATGTTTATTACTTGGTCTAGGAACAAGTTCCCAAACTTGATTTCTCTCGAATTGATTTAATTCTTCTTGCATTGCATTTATCCATTGATCGTCTCCTAAGGCTTCATCAACTTTGGAAGGTTCAATTTGAGAAACAAAAGCCATGTGTAAGCAAGCATCTTTGAGATTTAATCTTGTTGCAACTCCTTGACTAATATCACCAATAACTTTATCAATAGGATGATCTCTATGAGTTCTCCATTCTTTTGGTAGATCATTGGTGTTTGATTCTTGTTGTACACTTTCTTGTTGAACACTTTCTTGTTGAACACTTTCTTGTTGAACACTTTCTTGTTGAACTTCCGGTGCCTTCACAATTGTATCATTTAAAAGTTCTTCCGAGGGTAAATCTAAAGGATCATCATCATCACAAACAACTATTTCTTCTTTGGAAGTGTTAGTCTCATCAAAAGATACATGCATAGATTCTTCAATAGTTAAAGTTCTTTTATTATAAATTCTATATGCTTTACTAGAAAGAGAATAACCAAGAAATATACCTTCGTCGGATTTCTCATCAAACTTACCAAGATTGTTTTTGTCATTGTTGAGAACAAAGCACTTGCATCCAAAAATGTGAAAGTGAGCAATGTTTGGCTTTCTTCCTTTGAAGAGTTCATATGGAGTCTTCTTTAAGATAGGTCTAATGATTACTCGATTTCCAACATAACATGCCGTACTAACCGCATCCGCCCAAAAATATTTAGGAAGATTTGCATCACTAAGCATTGTTCTTGCAAGTTCCACTAGAAACCTATTTTTCCTTTCAACTACTCCATTTTGTTGTGGAGTTCTTGGTGCTGAAAAATTATGCGAGATACCATGTTCTTCACAAAATTCTTCAAACGATGCATTTTGAAACTCTCCACCATGATCACTTCTTATGGATACAATCTTTAATGATTTTTCATTTTGGATTTGTTTTGCATACTTCTTAAAGGCTTTAAAAGCATCACTTTTCTGCACAAGAAACAAAGTCCAAGAATATCTAGAATAATCATCAACAATAACTAAAGCGTATACATTACCTCCGAAGCTTCTTGTCCTTGATGGACCAAATAGATCCATATGCAACAATTGAAGTGGTCTTGTTGTAGTCACCACATTCTTTGGTTTGAAAGATGATTTGGTTTGCTTTCCCTTTTGACATGCATCACATAATTTATCTTTGACAAACTTTATCTTGGGTAGGCCAATAACAAGATCATGTTTGGTTAACTTATTTAAATGATCCATATGAATATGGGCTGCTCTTTTATGCCATAACCATGATTCATTATTGTTTACCAAAAGACATTTTACTTTCAAAGATAAATCATTTAAAGAAATCATAAAAATGTTATTAATTCTTGTACCTTTGAGTTTTACCTCATTGGTGACTTCATCGATGATCAGGCATTCTTCCTTAGTGAATTTGATCTTGAAGCCTTTGTCACAAAGTTGGCTAATGCTTAGAAGATTATGCTTTAGTCCTTCAACATAAAGAACATCTTCAATGGATGTGAAAGGTGGTGCACCAACTTTGCCTTTGCCAAGAATTCTTCCCTTATTGTTGTCTCCATAAGTGATAAAACCCTTGGCCTTTAACCTTAGATCTGAAAATTGGTTTAGGTCACCCGTCATATGCTTTGAACAACCACTATCTAGATACCATAGGTTTGAAGTGGTCTTCAAGCAAACCTACAAAACAAATTAAGTTTTGTTAGGTACCCAAATGGCTTTGGGTCCATCATAGTTAGTTCCTTTCTTCACCCATACATAATGTCCACTAGGAACACTAAAGTTCCTTACATAACAAGCATTGGGTGTGTGACCAATAATACCACAATAAAAACAAGTAGGTTCAAAGTTACTTCTATATCTAGGAGGATAAGATTTCTTCTTAACAAGGTTCTTCCTTTTAGGATAATGTTGCATTATTTTAGGCTTGATCACTTTCTCTTGAATTGGTTGGTTACTAGCCTTGACAAAGATAGTCTTATTGGATGTTGGTTTATCAAATTTAGAGAAACCAAGTCCGCTCTTATCATTGGAGTATCTTTGTGTGCTAAGAACATTTTCCAATCCAATTTGCCCTTTTTCATATCTTTCTAAAACACGTTTTAATTGGACAATTTGGAAGGAAAGTGATTCACAATTCTTGCATGCAACATTATCTTCTTGAACACTAATCATTTTTTCTTTGTCATCTTTATGTTCTACTTCAATTATCTTAACCTTCTCTTCTAATGATGATATCATTTTCTTTTGAGATGAGATAGTTTTATAGAGAATTTTGCATTCTTTTAATAATTCTTCTATTGCACCTTGTGCACCATTATCAAAAAGAGAATCATCATAACTAACCTCGCCTTCTTCATCTTCGGAGTGGTGTGATGCCATTAGTGCTAGGTTTGCACTTTCGTCACTATCGGAGTCCGATGAGGAACTTACTTCATTATCTTCCCATGCTATGTAGGCCTTTTTATTTTTGAATTCTCTTTTGCCTTTGAATACATTCTTCTTCGAAAGCTTTGGACATTCTGGCTTTATGTGTCCTTGTTTCCCACATTCATAGCATGTAACATCTTGTGATGAAGTGGATGCTTCTTTATCTTTATGCTTTGAGAATTTCTTTCTTTTGACATAGTTAGTATTATCAATATTATTTTTATTACCAAAAAATTTGCCTAACCTTTTTACAAGAAGCAAGAAGTTTTCATCTTCATCCGATGCATCTTTCATTTTGCTTTCTATTGAATCTACTTTTAATGCAATGTCTTTGGATTTCTTCTCTAAGTTCTCATGCTTTTCCAATCTTCCAAGTTCTGTCTCATATTCTTGAAGTTTTCCAAATAATGTTGCGGAAGTAAGTTTTGATAAATTCTTCTTTTCGGATATCGCCGTCACTTTTGGTTGCCACTCCCTTGTCAAGGATCTGAGCACTTTAAGATTAAGTTCTTCGGTAGTAAGGGTCTTACCAAGTGCCTTCAAGTGATTTGTCAAATGTACGAATCGTTTTTGCAAATCGAGAATAGTTTCTCCAGGCTTCATTCTAAACAGTTCGTACTCTTGGCTTAAAGTATTCAACCTTGATCTTTTAACTTCAGCGGTACCTTCATGAGTTTCTACAAGAGTATCCCAAATTTCCTTTGATGTTGTACATGTTGATATTCGGAAGAATTCATCCATACTAAGAGCACCATGAAGAAGACTGATCGCCTTTTTGTCAGCAAGAACCCTTTTTCTATCATTATCATCCCATGACGCTTTAGGTTTCTCCGATCCAACACCATTAACGACCGTTGTAGGAACATGAGGACCTTGTAGGACAGCCTCCCAAACTTCTTCTCCTTGTGCTTCTAGATGAGCCTTCATTTGGATTTTCCAAAAGTCAAAATATTCACCACAAAACAATGGAGGCTTGTTGTTAGAACCACCATCTTTGAAAACGGGTCTTTGATTTGCGGAAGCCATTCTGGATCTTTAGGAACAAGTTACCTATAACTTGCTCTGATGCCAAATGTAAGTATAAGAGTGCGCCTAAGAGGGGGGGTGAATTAGGTTTTCAAAAATTTAATCGGTTTTATGAGAATACTTCTAATAATTTTTGGTTAAGTGTTTGAAGGTTTTTGTAAGGTTCTTTTCTTTTCTTTGGTAATGGTGATGAATGCAATAAAGTGCGGAAAAGTAAAGAACGCAACGATATATACTGGTTCCCCTCACAATCCGAGAGTACTCCAGTCCCCTTTCAAACACGAAAGAGATTTCACTATAGTTAGAATTATTGTACAAGCCTATGCCTACTATCTAACCTATAGGGTGATCAAAGGTTCTTAACACCTTTAAGATCAATCAACACTAATGTGTATGAAGAACAATCCTCTTCAAACACACCACTTACTTCCAACAATCCTGGATAGTAAGGAGATAATTTTCTTTGAATTTTTACAAGAGATTTAGATGAAGTTTGTATAGCACTATCAATCTTGGATTGATCTTCTTCTTCAAATAAACAATTCTCAAAATGAATATAAGTGTTCACAATAATGTATGCATGAAACTTTGAATGAATTCTCTATGAAAATGTGTGTAGAAAGTTTCATATAAAAATTCTGGTTTGTGGACACTTGGAAATAATGAAATTTATGAGTATGAATTGTTAATGAAGAAGGTGTCTAAAGATTTTGAAATATGTAGAATTTATAGTGTGTTAAACACCTCTTTGAATGGTTATTTTCCAATGAAACAATGCAATGATCAAGTGGTATGAAAAGGAATTCGTTTGAATAAGATCATGCAATGAAAAAACACACTGGTTCAGTAGGAACCGGTTCCTGCCTGGGACAACCCGGTTCCTGCTGAACGTTACAGCAGAAAATTTGAATTTTGAACGTGGGAACCGGTTCCTGCATAGGGACAACCCGGTTCCCCATAGTAAACCACAGAATGCTGAAAATTGAGAATGCTGGGAACCGGTTCCCCCATAGGGACAACCCGGTTCCTAAAACCTTTATTTTGAATTTTAACTATGAAAAAGGTTTTAAATAAACTTTTGAGGGATGACACTTTGTAGTATGATTATGATATGCATGAAAATATATTTGTGAACAATTATATGTCAAAGTGAGTATTGTTTATACCTTTGACATTTTAGCTTGATCCTTGAATCTTCACAAATTCTTCAAGACTTTGAAATGATGTATTTTTGCTTGATACTTGAAATTCTTTTTGCACATCCTTTATAAAAGCTTGATGTCCATATTGTCTTCATCAAAACACACTATGCTTGAGAAGCTTGCATTTACATTCTCCCCCTTTTTGATGATGACAACCAAGTCTTGAAAATGTTTTGAAGAAGTTGTTTTGCTTTTGAAATTATGTTGAACAATGCAAGGCTCCCCCTATGTTAGAGACTCCCCCTAAATCCATGATTCCTTGATTTATGGTGATGAGTTTTATTTGATAATTTTAACAGTGGCCTGCATTTATCTTTGAAACAAAACAACAAAAACACATGCATATTCTTCTCCCCCTTTGTTATTATCAAAAAGGATGGGGAAAAAGATAAAAAGTATATGAAATATAACACAATGTAAAATACCACAAAGATAACACAATAATGAAATACTACAAACGATACGAAACGTAGTTTTTTTTACGATTACAACATAAAACATAAGTAGTCCTAAACATCACGAACATAAATGGAACATTGTCTAGAAAGCATAAGTAAAATACGAATAATAGAAAGAAAACATTACATAGAATCTTCCAAATTTTGCAAGTATAAGAAACTTCATGCCTTTTATGTAGTATAGCACACGAAAATCTTCCAAAATACCAATGTACGCAAGTTTGACGAACTTCTTAACATTTATGTATTATAGCACACGAAAATCATCCAAAATACTAATGTATGCAAGTTTAACGAAGTTCATGACTTTTATGTAGTATAGCACACGGAAATCTTCCAAAATATTAAAATTTTCAAGTTTAACGAATTTAGTGACTTTTATTTAGTATAGCACACGAAAATCTTCCGAAAGACCAAATTTTACAAGTATAACAAACTTATTGACTTTTATTTAGTATAGCACACAAAAATCTTCCAAAATACCAATGTATGCAACTTTAACGAACTTCGTAACGTTTATGTAGTATAACACACGAAAATCATCCAAAATATCAATGTATGCAAGTTTAACGAAGTTTGTGACTTTTATGTAGTATATCACACGAAAATCTTCCAAAATATTAAAATTTGCAAGTTAAACGAGCTTCGTGACTTTTAGGTAGTGTAGTGTACGAAAATCTTTCAAAAGACCAAATTTTGAAAGTTTAACAAATTAAGTGACTTTTATGTAGCTTAGCACACAAAAATCTTCCAAAATACCAGAATTTGCAAATTTAACAAACTTCGAGACTTTTATGGAATCTAGCGCACGAAAATATTCCAAAAGACCAAAAGTTGCAAGTTCAACAAACTTCTTGAATTGTACGTAGTATATAGAACAGAAAAATCTCCAAAAGACAAAACTTTGCAAGTTTAATAAACTTCATGACTTTTATGTAGTATAGTACACGAAATTCTTCCAAAATATCAATGTATCAAGTTTCATGAACTTTGTGACTATTATGTAGTATAGCACACGAAAGTCAAAATATTAAAATTTGAGAATTTAACGAACTTCGTGACTTTTATGTAGTGTAGCACACAGAAATCTTCCGAAAGACCAAATTTTGCAAGTATAACAAAACTCGTGACTTTTATGTAGTATAGCACACGAAATTCTTCCAAAATACCAATGTATGCAAGTTTAACGAACTTCGTAACATTTATGTAGTATAGCACACGAAAATCATCCAAAATATCAATGTATGCAAGTTTAACGAAGTTCATGACTTTTATGTAGTACAGCACACGGAAATCTTCCAAAATATTAGAATTTGCAAGTTTAACGAATTTCGTGACTTTTATGTAGTATAGCACTCGAAAATCTTCCGAAAGACCAAATTTTGCAAGTATAACAAACTTCGTGACTTTTATGTAAAATAGCACACGGAAATCTTCCAAAATACCAATGTATGCAAGTTTAACGAACTTCGTAACGTTTATGTAGTAT
Organism: Vicia villosa; assembly: GCF_029867415.1. Taxonomy (NCBI): domain Eukaryota; kingdom Viridiplantae; phylum Streptophyta; class Magnoliopsida; order Fabales; family Fabaceae; genus Vicia; species Vicia villosa. The sequence goes on from NC_081181.1 coordinate 5,707,361, forward strand.
AGCACACGAAAATCATCAAAAATACCAATGTATGCAATTTTAACGAAGTTCGTGTCTTTTATGTAGTATAGCACAAGAAAATCTTCCAAAACATTAAAATTTGCAAGTTTAACGGACTTTGTGACTTTTATGTAGCGTAGTGTATGAAAAACTTTCAAAAGACCAAATTTTGCAAGTTTAATAAATCTCGTGACTTTTATGTAGTATAGCACACAAAAATCTTCCAAAGTACTAGAATTTGCAAGTTTAACAAACTTCGAGACTTTTATGGAATGTAGCTCACAAAAATATTCCAAAAGACCAATGTATGCAAGTTAAACGAAGTTCATGACTTTTATGTAGTATAGCACACGAAATCTTCCTAAATATTAAAATTTTCAAGTTTAACGAATTTGGTGACTTTTATGTAGTATAGCACACATAAATCTTTCGAAAGACCAAATTTTGCAAGTATAAGAAACTTTGTGACTTTTGTTTAGTATAACACACGAAAATATTCCAAAATACCAATGTATGCAAGTTTAACGAACTTCGTAACGTTTACGTAGTATAGCACACGAATATCATCCAAAATACCAATGTATGCAAGTTTAACGAAGTTCATGACTTTTATTTAGTATAGCACACGAAAATCTTCAAAAATATTAAAATTTGCAAGTTTAATGAACTTCGTGACTTTTAGTGTAGTATAGCACACGGAAATCTTCCGAAAGACCAAATTTTGCAAGTATAACAAACTTCGTGACTTTTATGAAATATAGCACACAGAAATCTTCCAAAATACCAATGTATACAAGTTTAACGAACTTCGTAACATTTATGTAGTATAGCACACGAAAATTATTCAAAATATCAATGTATGCAATTTTAACGAAGTTTGTGACTTTTATGTAGTATAACACACGAAAACCTTCCAAAATATTAAAATTTACAAGTTTAACGAACTTTTTGACTTTTATGTAGTGTAGTGTACGAAAATCTTTCAAAAGACCAAATTTTGAAAGTTTAACAAATTAAGTGACTTTTATGTAGTATAGCACACGAAAATCTTCCAAAATATTAAAATTTGCAAGTTTAACAAATTTCGTGACTTTTATGAAGTATAGCACTCAAATATCTTCCAAAGTACCAGAGTTTGCAAGTTTAACAAACTTCGAGACTTTTATGTAGTATAGCACACGGAAAATCTTTCGAAAGACCAAATTTTGCAAGTATAAGAAACTTCATGCCTTTTATGTAGTATAGCACACGAAAATCTTCCAAAATACCAATGTACGCAAGTTTGACGAACTTCTTAACATTTATGTATTATAGCACACGAAAATCATCCAAAATACTAATGTATGCAAGTTTAACGAAGTTCATGACTTTTATGTAGTATAGCACACGGAAATCTTCCAAAATATTAAAATTTTCAAGTTTAATGAATTTAGTGACTTTTATTTAGTATAGCACACGAAAATCTTCCGAAAGACCAAATTTTACAAGTATAACAAACTTATTGACTTTTATTTAGTATAGCACACGAAAATCTTCCAAAATACCAATGTATGCAACTTTAACGAACTTCGTAACGTTTATGTAGTATAACACACGATAATCATCCAAAATATCAATGTATGCAAGTTTAACGAATTTAGTGACTTTTATGTAGTATAACACACGAAAATCTTCCAAAATATTAAAATTTGCAAGTTAAACGAGCTTCGTGACTTTTAGGTAGTGTAGTGTACGAAAATCTTTCAAAAGACCAAATTTTGAAAGTTTAACAAATTAAGTGACTTTTATGTAGCTTAGCACACAAAAATCTTCCAAAATACCAGAATTTCCAAATTTAACAAACTTCGAGACTTTTATGGAATCTAGCGCACGAAAATATTCCAAAAGACCAAAATTTGCAAGTTCAACAAACTTCATGAATTGTACGTAGTATATAGAACAGAAAAATCTCCAAGAGACAAAACTTTGCAAGTTTAATAAACTTCATGGCTTTTATGTAGTATAGTACACGAAATTCTTCCAAAATATCAATGTATCAAGTTTCATGAACTTTGTGACTATTATGTAGTATAGCACACGAAAATCAAAATATTAAAATTTGAGAATTTAACGAACTTCGTGACTTTTATGTAGTGTAGCACACAAAAATCTTCCGAAAGACCAAATTTTGCAAGTATAACAAAACTCGTGACTTTTATGTAGTATAGCACACGAAATTCTTCCAAAATACCAATGTATGCAAGTTTAACGAACTTCGTAACATTTATGTAGTATAGCACACGAAAATCATCCAAAATATCAATGTATGCAAGTTTAACGAAGTTCATGACTTTTATGTAGTACAGCACACGAAAATCTTCTAAAATATTAGAATTTGCAAGTTTAACGAATTTCGTGACTTTTATGTAGTATAGCACTCGAAAATCTTCCGAAAGACCAAATTTTGCAAGTATAACAAACTTCGTGACTTTTATGTAAAATAGCACACGGAAATCTTCCAAAATACCAATGTATGCAAGTTTAACGAACTTCGTAACGTTTATGTAGTATAGCACACGAAAATAATCAAAAATACCAATGTATGCAATTTTAACGAAGTTCGTGTCTTTTATGTAGTATAGCACAAGAAAATCTTCCAAAATATTAAAATTTGCAAGTTTAACGGACTTTGTGACTTTTATGTAGCGTAGTGTATGAAAATCTTTCAAAAGACGAAATTTTGCAAGTTTAATAAATCTCGTGACTTTTATGTAGTATAGCACACAAAAATCTTCCAAAGTACTAGAATTTGCAAGTTTAACAAACTTCGAGACTTTTATGGAATGTAGCTCACAAAAATATTCCGAAAGACCAATGTATGCAAGTTAAACGAAGTTCATGACTTTTATGTAGTATAGCACACGAAATCTTCCTAAATATTAAAATTTTCAAGTTAACGAATTTAGTGACTTTTACGTAGTATAGCACACATAAATCTTTCGAAAGACCAAATTTTGCAAGTATAAGAAACTTCGTGACTTTTATTTAGTATAACACACGAAAATATTCCAAAATACCAATGTATGCAAGTTTAACGAACTTCGTGACTTTTAGTGTAGTATAGCACACGGAAATCTTCCGAAAGACCAAATTTTTCAAGTATAACAAACTTCGTGACTTTTATGAAATATAGCACACAGAAATCTTCCAAAATACCAATGTATACAAGTTTAACGAACTTCGTAACATTTATGTACTATAGCACACGAAAATTATTCAAAATATCAATGTATGCAATTTTAACGAAGTTTGTGACTTTTATGTAGTATAACACACGAAAACCTTCCAAAATATTAAAATTTACAAGTTTAACGAACTTTTTGACTTTTATGTAGTGTAGTGTACGAAAATCTTTCAAAAGACCAAATTTTGAAAGTTTAACAAATTAAGTGACTTTTACGTAGTATAGCACACGAAAATCTTCCAAAATATTAAAATTTGCAAGTTTAACAAATTTTGTGACTTTTATGAAGTATAGCACTCAAATATCTTCCAAAGTACCAGAGTTTGCAAGTTTAACAAACTTCGAGACTTTTTTGTATTATAGCACACGGAAATCTTCCTAAATATTTAAATTTTCAAGTTTAACGAATTTAGTGACTTTTAAGTTGTATAGCACACGAAAATCTTTCAAAAGACCAAATTTTGCAAGTATAAGAAACTTCATGCCTTTTATGTAGTATAGCACACGAAAATCTTCCAAAATACCAATGTACGCAAGTTTGACGAACTTCTTAACATTTATGTATTATAGCACACGAAAATCATCCAAAATACTAATGTATGCAAGTTTAACGAAGTTCATGACTTTTATGTAGTATAGCACACGGAAATCTTCCAAAATATTAAAATTTTCAAGTTTAACGAATTTAGTGACTTTTATTTAGTATAGCACACGAAAATCTTCCGAAAGACCAAATTTTACAAGTATAACAAACTTATTGACTTTTATTTAGTATAGCACACGAAAATCTTCCAAAATACCAATGTATGCAACTTTAACGAACTTCGTATCGTTTATGTAGTATAACACACGAAAATCATCCAAAATATCAATGTATGCAAGTTTAACGAAGTTTGTGACTTTTATGTAGTATATCACACGAAAATCTTCCAAAATATTAAAATTTGCAAGTTAAACGAGCTTCGTGACTTTTAGGTAGTGTAGTGTACGAAAATCTTTCAAAAGACCAAATTTTGAAAGTTTAACAAATTAAGTGACTTTTATGTAGCTTAGCACACAAAAATCTTCCAAAATACCAGAATTTGCAGATTTAACAAACTTCGAGACTTTTATGGAATCTAGCGCACGAAAATATTCCAAAAGACCAAAATTTGCAAGTTCAACAAACTTCATGAATTGTACGTAGTATATAGAACAGAAAAATCTCCAAAAGACAAAACTTTGCAAGTTTAATAAACTTCATGACTTTTATGTAGTATAGTACACGAAATTCTTCCAAAATATCAATGTATCAAGTTTCATGAACTTTGTGACTATTATGTAGTATAGCACACGAAAATCAAAATATTAAAATTTGAGAATTTAACGAACTTCGTGAATTTTATGTAGTGTAGCACACAGAAATCTTCCGAAAGACCAAATTTTGCAAGTATAACAAAACTCGTGACTTTTATGTAGTATAGCACACGAAATTCTTCCAAAATACCAATGTATGCAAGTTTAACGAACTTCGTAACATTTATGTAGTATAGCACACGAAAATCATCCAAAATATCAATGTATGCAAGTTTAACGAAGTTCATGACTTTTATGTAGTACAGCACACGAAAATCTTCCAAAATATTAGAATTTGCAAGTTTAACGAATTTCGTGACTTTTATGTAGTATAGCACTCGAAAATCTTCCGAAAGACCAAATTTTGCAAGTATAACAAACTTCGTGACTTTTATGTAAAATAGCACACGGAAATCTTCCAAAATACCAATGTATGCAAGTTTAACGAACTTCGTAACGTTTATGTAGTATAGCACACGAAAATAATCAAAAATACCAATGTATGCAATTTTAACGAAGTTCGTGTCTTTTATGTAGTATAGCACAAGAAAATCTTCCAAAATATTAAAATTTGCAAGTTTAACGGACTTTGTGACTTTTATGTAGCGTAGTGTATGAAAATCTTTCAAAAGACGAAATTTTGCAAGTTTAATAAATCTCGTGACTTTTATGTAGTATAGCACACAAAAATCTTCCAAAGTACTAGAATTTGCAAGTTTAACAAACTTCGAGACTTTTATGGAATGTAGCTCACAAAAATATTCCGAAAGACCAATGTATGCAAGTTAAACGAAGTTCATGACTTTTATGTAGTATAGCACACGAAATCTTCCTAAATATTAAAATTTTCAAGTTAACGAATTTAGTGACTTTTACGTAGTATAGCACACATAAATCTTTCGAAAGACCAAATTTTGCAAGTATAAGAAACTTCGTGACTTTTATTTAGTATAACACACGAAAATATTCCAAAATACCAATGTATGCAACTTTAACGAACTTCGTGACTTTTAGTGTAGTATAGCACACGGAAATCTTCCGAAAGACCAAATTTTTCAAGTATAACAAACTTCGTGACTTTTATGAAATATAGCACACAGAAATCTTCCAAAATACCAATGTATACAAGTTTAACGAACTTCGTAACATTTATGTACTATAGCACACGAAAATTATTCAAAATATCAATGTATGCAATTTTAACGAAGTTTGTGACTTTTATGTAGTATAACACACGAAAACCTTCCAAAATATTAAAATTTACAAGTTTAACGAACTTTTTGACTTTTATGTAGTGTAGTGTACGAAAATCTTTCAAAAGACCAAATTTTGAAAGTTTAACAAATTAAGTGACTTTTACGTAGTATAGCACACGAAAATCTTCCAAAATATTAAAATTTGCAAGTTTAACAAATTTCGTGACTTTTATGAAGTATAGCACTCAAATATCTTCCAAAGTACCAGAGTTTGCAAGTTTAACAAACTTCGAGACTTTTTTGTATTATAGCACACGGAAATCTTCCTAAATATTTAAATTTTCAAGTTTAACGAATTTAGTGACTTTTAAGTAGTATAGCACACGAAAATCTTTCAAAAGACCAAATTTTGCAAGTATAAGAAACTTCATGCCTTTTATGTAGTATAGCACACGAAAATCTTCCAAAATACCAATGTACGCAAGTTTGACGAACTTCTTAACATTTATGTATTATAGCACACGAAAATCATCCAAAATACTAATGTATGCAAGTTTAACGAAGTTCATGACTTTTATGTAGTATAGCACACGGAAATCTTCCAAAATATTAAAATTTTCAAGTTTAACGAATTTAGTGACTTTTATTTAGTATAGCACACGAAAATCTTCCGAAAGACCAAATTTTACAAGTATAACAAACTTATTGACTTTTATTTAGTATAGCACACGAAAATCTTCCAAAATACCAATGTATGCAACTTTAACGAACTTCGTATCGTTTATGTAGTATAACACACGAAAATCATCCAAAATATCAATGTATGCAAGTTTAACGAAGTTTGTGACTTTTATGTAGTATATCACACGAAAATCTTCCAAAATATTAAAATTTGCAAGTTAAACGAGCTTCGTGACTTTTAGGTAGTGTAGTGTACGAAAATCTTTCAAAAGACCAAATTTTGAAAGTTTAACAAATTAAGTGACTTTTATGTAGCTTAGCACACAAAAATCTTCCAAAATACCAGAATTTGCAGATTTAACAAACTTCGAGACTTTTATGGAATCTAGCGCACGAAAATATTCCAAAAGACCAAAATTTGCAAGTTCAACAAACTTCATGAATTGTACGTAGTATATAGAACAGAAAAATCTACAAAAGACAAAACTTTGCAAGTTTAATAAACTTCATGACTTTTATGTAGTATAGTACACGAAATTCTTCCAAAATATCAATGTATCAAGTTTCATGAACTTTGTGACTATTATGTAGTATAGCACACGAAAATCAAAATATTAAAATTTGAGAATTTAACGAACTTCGTGAATTTTATGTAGTGTAGCACACAGAAATCTTCCGAAAGACCAAATTTTGCAAGTATAACAAAACTCGTGACTTTTATGTAGTATAGCACACGAAATTCTTCCAAAATACCAATGTATGCAAGTTTAACGAACTTCGTAACATTTATGTAGTATAGCACACGAAAATCATCCAAAATATCAATGTATGCAAGTTTAACGAAGTTCATGACTTTTATGTAGTACAGCACACGAAAATCTTCCAAAATATTAGAATTTGCAAGTTTAACGAATTTCGTGACTTTTATGTAGTATAGCACTCGAAAATCTTCCGAAAGACCAAATTTTGCAAGTATAACAAACTTCGTGACTTTTATGTAAAATAGCACACGGAAATCTTCCAAAATACCAATGTATGCAAGTTTAACGAACTTCGTAACGTTTATGTAGTATAGCACACGAAAATAATCAAAAATACCAATGTATGCAATTTTAACGAAGTTCGTGTCTTTTATGTAGTATAGCACAAGAAAATCTTCCAAAATATTAAAATTTGCAAGTTTAACGGACTTTGTGACTTTTATGTTGCGTAGTGTATGAAAATCTTTCAAAAGACGAAATTTTGCAAGTTTAATAAATCTCGTGACTTTTATGTAGTATAGCACACAAAAATCTTCCAAAGTACTAGAATTTGCAAGTTTAACAAACTTCGAGACTTTTATGGAATGTAGCTCACAAAAATATTCCGAAAGACCAATGTATGCAAGTTAAACGAAGTTCATGACTTTTATGTAGTATAGCACACGAAATCTTCCTAAATATTAAAATTTTCAAGTTAACGAATTTAGTGACTTTTACGTAGTATAGCACACATAAATCTTTCGAAAGACCAAATTTTGCAAGTATAAGAAACTTCGTGACTTTTATTTAGTATAACACACGAAAATATTCCAAAATACCAATGTATGCAAGTTTAACGAACTTCGTGACTTTTAGTGTAGTATAGCACACGGAAATCTTCCGAAAGACCAAATTTTTCAAGTATAACAAACTTCGTGACTTTTATGAAATATAGCACACAGAAATCTTCCAAAATACCAATGTATACAAGTTTAACGAACTTCGTAACATTTATGTACTATAGCACACGAAAATTATTCAAAATATCAATGTATGCAATTTTAACGAAGTTTGTGACTTTTATGTAGTATAACACACGAAAACCTTCCAAAATATTAAAATTTACAAGTTTAACGAACTTTTTGACTTTTATGTAGTGTAGTGTACGAAAATCTTTCAAAAGACCAAATTTTGAAAGTTTAACAAATTAAGTGACTTTTACGTAGTATAGCACACGAAAATCTTCCAAAATATTAAAATTTGCAAGTTTAACAAATTTCGTGACTTTTATGAAGTATAGCACTCAAATATCTTCCAAAGTACCAGAGTTTGCAAGTTTAACAAACTTCGAGACTTTTTTGTATTATAGCACACGGAAATCTTCCTAAATATTTAAATTTTCAAGTTTAACGAATTTAGTGACTTTTAAGTAGTATAGCACACGAAAATCTTTCAAAAGACCAAATTTTGCAAGTATAAGAAACTTCATGCCTTTTATGTAGTATAGCACACGAAAATCTTCCAAAATACCAATGTACGCAAGTTTGACGAACTTCTTAACATTTATGTATTATAGCACACGAAAATCATCCAAAATACTAATGTATGCAAGTTTAACGAAGTTCATGACTTTTATGTAGTATAGCACACGGAAATCTTCCAAAATATTAAAATTTTCAAGTTTAACGAATTTAGTGACTTTTATTTAGTATAGCACACGAAAATCTTCCGAAAGACCAAATTTTACAAGTATAACAAACTTATTGACTTTTATTTAGTATAGCACACGAAAATCTTCCAAAATACCAATGTATGCAACTTTAACGAACTTCGTATCGTTTATGTAGTATAACACACGAAAATCATCCAAAATATCAATGTATGCAAGTTTAACGAAGTTTGTGACTTTTATGTAGTATATCACACGAAAATCTTCCAAAATATTAAAATTTGCAAGTTAAACGAGCTTCGTGACTTTTAGGTAGTGTAGTGTACGAAAATCTTTCAAAAGACCAAATTTTGAAAGTTTAACAAATTAAGTGACTTTTATGTAGCTTAGCACACAAAAATCTTCCAAAATACCAGAATTTGCAGATTTAACAAACTTCGAGACTTTTATGGAATCTAGCGCACGAAAATATTCCAAAAGACCAAAATTTGCAAGTTCAACAAACTTCATGAATTGTACGTAGTATATAGAACAGAAAAATCTCCAAAAGACAAAACTTTGCAAGTTTAATAAACTTCATGACTTTTATGTAGTATAGTACACGAAATTCTTCCAAAATATCAATGTATCAAGTTTCATGAACTTTGTGACTATTATGTAGTATAGCACACGAAAATCAAAATATTAAAATTTGAGAATTTAACGAACTTCGTGAATTTTATGTAGTGTAGCACACAGAAATCTTCCGAAAGACCAAATTTTGCAAGTATAACAAAACTCGTGACTTTTATGTAGTATAGCACACGAAATTCATCCAAAATACCAATGTATGCAAGTTTAACGAACTTCGTAACATTTACGTAGTATAGCACACGAAAATCATCCAAAATATCAATGTATGCAAGTTTAACGAAGTTCATGACTTTTATGTAGTACAGCACACGAAAATCTTCCAAAATATTAGAATTTGCAAGTTTAACGAATTTCGTGACTTTTATGTAGTATAGCACTCGAAAATCTTCCGAAAGACCAAATTTTGCAAGTATAACAAACTTCGTGACTTTTATGTAAAATAGCACACGGAAATCTTCCAAAATACCAATGTATGCAAGTTTAACGAACTTCGTAACGTTTATGTAGTATAGCACACGAAAATCATCAAAAATACCAATGTATGCAATTTTAACGAAGTTCGTGACTTTTATGTAGTATAGCACACAAAAATCTTCCAAAGTACTAGAATTTGCAAGTTTAACAAACTTCGAGACTTTTATGGAATGTAGCTCACAAAAATATTCCGAAAGACCAATGTATGCAAGTTAAACGAAGTTCATGACTTTTATGTAGTATAGCACACGAAATCTTCCTAAATATTAAAATTTTCAAGTTAACGAATTTAGTGACTTTTACGTAGTATAGCACACATAAATCTTTCGAAAGACCAAATTTTGCAAGTATAAGAAACTTCGTGACTTTTATTTAGTATAACACACGAAAATATTCCAAAATACCAATGTATGCAAGTTTAACGAACTTCGTAACGTTTACGTAGTATAGCACACGAATATCATCCAAAATACCAATGTATGCAAGTTTAACGAAGTTCATGACTTTTATTTAGTATAGCACACAAAAATCTTCAAAAATATTAAAATTTGCAAGTTTAACGAACTTCGTGACTTTTAGTGTAGTATAGCACACGGAAATCTTCCGAAAGACCAAATTTTTCAAGTATAACAAACTTTGTGACTTTTATGAAATATAGCACACAGAAATCTTCCAAAATACCAATGTATACAAGTTTAACGAACTTCGTAACATTTATGTACTATAGCACACGAAAATTATTCAAAATATCAATGTATGCAATTTTAACGAAGTTTGTGACTTTTATGTAGTATAACACACGAAAACCTTCCAAAATATTAAAATTTACAAGTTTAACGAACTTTTTGACTTTTATGTAGTGTAGTGTACGAAAATCTTTCAAAAGACCAAATTTTGAAAGTTTAACAAATTAAGTGACTTTTACGTAGTATAGCACACGAAAATCTTCCAAAATATTAAAATTTGCAAGTTTAACAAATTTCGTGACTTTTATGAAGTATAGCACTCAAATATCTTCCAAAGTACCAGAGTTTGCAAGTTTAACAAACTTCGAGACTTTTTTGTATTATAGCACACGGAAATCTTCCTAAATATTTAAATTTTCAAGTTTAACGAATTTAGTGACTTTTAAGTAGTATAGCACACGAAAATCTTTCAAAAGACCAAATTTTGCAAGTATAAGAAACTTCATGCCTTTTATGTAGTATAGCACACGAAAATCTTCCAAAATACCAATGTACGCAAGTTTGACGAACTTCTTAACATTTATGTATTATAGCACACGAAAATCATCCAAAATACTAATGTATGCAAGTTTAACGAAGTTCATGACTTTTATGTAGTATAGCACACGAAAATCTTCAAAATACCAATGTACGCAAGTTTGACGAACTTCTTAACATTTATGTATTATAGCACACGAAAATCATCCAAAATACTAATGTATGCAAGTTTAACGAAGTTCATGACTTTTATGTAGTATAGCACACGGAAATCTTCCAAAATATTAAAATTTTCAAGTTTAACGAATTTAGTGACTTTTATTTAGTATAGCACACGAAAATCTTCCGAAAGACCAAATTTTACAAGTATAACAAACTTATTGACTTTTATTTAGTATAGCACACGAAAATCTTCCAAAATACCAATGTATGCAACTTTAACGAACTTCGTATCGTTTATGTAGTATAACACACGAAAATCATCCAAAATATCAATGTATGCAAGTTTAACGAAGTTTGTGACTTTTATGTAGTATATCACACGAAAATCTTCCAAAATATTAAAATTTGCAAGTTAAACGAGCTTCGTGACTTTTAGGTAGTGTAGTGTACGAAAATCTTTCAAAAGACCAAATTTTGAAAGTTTAACAAATTAAGTGACTTTTATGTAGCTTAGCACACAAAAATCTTCCAAAATACCAGAATTTGCAGATTTAACAAACTTCGAGACTTTTATGGAATCTAGCGCACGAAAATATTCCAAAAGACCAAAATTTGCAAGTTCAACAAACTTCATGAATTGTACGTAGTATATAGAACAGAAAAATCTACAAAAGACAAAACTTTGCAAGTTTAATAAACTTCATGACTTTTATGTAGTATAGTACACGAAATTCTTCCAAAATATCAATGTATCAAGTTTCATGAACTTTGTGACTATTATGTAGTATAGCACACGAAAATCAAAATATTAAAATTTGAGAATTTAACGAACTTCGTGAATTTTATGTAGTGTAGCACACAGAAATCTTCCGAAAGACCAAATTTTGCAAGTATAACAAAACTCGTGACTTTTATGTAGTATAGCACACGAAATTCTTCCAAAATACCAATGTATGCAAGTTTAACGAACTTCGTAACATTTATGTAGTATAGCACACGAAAATCATCCAAAATATCAATGTATGCAAGTTTAACGAAGTTCATGACTTTTATGTAGTACAGCACACGAAAATCTTCCAAAATATTAGAATTTGCAAGTTTAACGAATTTCGTGACTTTTATGTAGTATAGCACTCGAAAATCTTCCGAAAGACCAAATTTTGCAAGTATAACAAACTTCGTGACTTTTATGTAAAATAGCACACGGAAATCTTCCAAAATACCAATGTATGCAAGTTTAACGAACTTCGTAACGTTTATGTAGTATAGCACACGAAAATAATCAAAAATACCAATGTATGCAATTTTAACGAAGTTCGTGTCTTTTATGTAGTATAGCACAAGAAAATCTTCCAAAATATTAAAATTTGCAAGTTTAACGGACTTTGTGACTTTTATGTTGCGTAGTGTATGAAAATCTTTCAAAAGACGAAATTTTGCAAGTTTAATAAATCTCGTGACTTTTATGTAGTATAGCACACAAAAATCTTCCAAAGTACTAGAATTTGCAAGTTTAACAAACTTCGAGACTTTTATGGAATGTAGCTCACAAAAATATTCCGAAAGACCAATGTATGCAAGTTAAACGAAGTTCATGACTTTTATGTAGTATAGCACACGAAATCTTCCTAAATATTAAAATTTTCAAGTTAACGAATTTAGTGACTTTTACGTAGTATAGCACACATAAATCTTTCGAAAGACCAAATTTTGCAAGTATAAGAAACTTCGTGACTTTTATTTAGTATAACACACGAAAATATTCCAAAATACCAA
>NC_081181.1:5720572-5821678 GCF_029867415.1 Vicia villosa
CATGGGTTATGATAGATATTGGATGGAAAAGAATGTAGGGCCATTTGGAAATATTTGGGATTTTGGGCCTTTTTCCTTCATGCATACCCTTAAAAATTAATGAACTTGTACACCTTGCCATTTCCTCATACTTCCGTATTTTTTCAAGTTCTTGGACTTTTTAGAAACCTCAGCGAGTCCTCTAACCAATGTCTTTGGTCTCATATCAAAATGATTTTCCATGCTCCTTGTGTATCCTTTTGAAAAAAGTGTCTTTTTGTTGACTTTTGAAAAGGACATATAATGTTTTGGTCCATATCTATCAAATGAAGCATTTTTAGACTTGGCATGTGAGAGACAATATTGTAGAGAATCAAATTTCCTTAAAAATAAGCATTGGATGGAAATTTTCTGATGTTCCATGTGAGAGTTATGGCTGGTCAAAGTTCAGTTGACTTTCTCCTATACAAACCCTAATTTAGAAACTTTTTGATTTGTTGATTTCTGATCTTTCCTTGATGAACCATGATCAATACTTGATCAAATGGTGAATGATACTTCAATATGAGGATCTTGACAAGAAATCAGGAGTTTTGACTTTACTTTGACCACAGTTGACTTTTAGGTTAACCTAGTCGACTGTTGACTTTCTGAATAAATGAGTGACCCATCTTTTGAGCTGAGACTTGATACTTGTCATAGAGATAATATGAGACATATTGAGCCATATGGGATGTCTTGGAGCCATTGATTCATTGATTTTCCTTTGAACAAATCAAACCCTAGTTTCTGAGCCTTGTATAGGAGAATGTGTATTGGAGCTTCGTGTATTGATTGAATTTGTATAAGAGAAATAGTATGGGCAAATTTTGGGGTATGACACCCCTTGTCCGAAGAAATCCGAAGAGCTCGTCTTCCACGAGGGATGGGAGAAACCCCCGACCTTGGACCTATACAACGGGACTACCGATCCCGATGATCACATTTGAAGCGTCGAAGCCGTCATGGATTATCACGTCGTCTGGGGGCTCCATCAAATGCCGCATCTTTCCGACCACACTGAGGAAAGGAGCGATGACATGGTATAGGAATCTTCCTCCCAACTCTATCCACTCCTGGACCGACCTCAAGGAGCTCTTCTTAAGCCATTTCACAGCCTCCCGTCGGCAACCAAAGTCAGAAGCGAACCTTGAGGCTGTGATCGAAGGAACCGACGAACCCCTCCGAGATTACCTCGACAGGTTCAACAAGGAGGCCATCCAAGTGCAGACGACCGATTACATGAAAAGATACCTCCTAGAACGGGTACTTCTCCTTGGAAGCGACTTCAAGAAGGCTATAAAAATCGAGAAGGTGCACACCATGAACGCCCTCCTCCGCAAAGCCCAAGCCTTCATCGCTTTCGAGGAAGGCGAGGCGGCTGCAATTAAAGCTTCGAGGGGCAATGATGTCGCCCGCCAGCTCGAACTACGATAACTCGGGTTCGCGTCGAGGAAATGAAAAAAAGGAAAGATGATAGATCCCACGACGCCAAAGAACGCCGAGGACCAGCCGGTCGATTCAACGACTATACTCCCTTGAACACCTCGCGCGAAAAAATCCTGGCCGACTGCCAAAGCACCGAGTTCAAGAACTCCAGCATCAGCCCCCCGAAGTCGAACCCCCACCAGACCGGGGACCGACAAGTCTAAATACTGCAAATACCACAAGAGTCATGGGCATCTAACTGACAAATGCATACATCTCAAAGACGCCATCGAGGACTCTGATTAAAGAAGGTCGCCTGTCGAAATATACGAAGAAGGGGGAACCTCCCCGAAGAGAAGCCCCTCAGAACTCTGACGAGGGCAACTCGCCAGATAGTAGACCACTACAAGTAGCGTTGTCCGTCACCCCGACCAGAAGACTTCATTCCTTCAGTCGGAGTGACGACCGCCTTCATCACATGGGAAGGGTTCCCAACCCGCGATGGTTATATCTAACGGCGGGGACCCCGGCTCCCTCACCATCAGCTCGGTGAAGAGAAAGTTCGATGATTTGATCAGCGCCAACTCGGATCTCGGCCCTACCCTACAGAAATTCAAAAGGAAATCCGACCCGATCACCTTCTATTTGGAAGATCTACCCGGCAGAGCTCTGAACGCCACGATCCATCTGCTCGTCCGAGCAAGGATGGCAAACTTTGACATCCGACGAGTCCTAGTCGACGAGGGGAGCTCAGTCGGACATCACGTACTCCCACCTTTTCCAGACCCTCCAGCTAGACAACTTGCACCTCACTCCCTTATGTGGGATCCGACCTCCAGGGTTTTAACGGGGCCACCACCAAACCTTGGGGTTACGTCGAGCTGATCGTCACCTTCGGGGAAGGGGAAGCTTCTAGACAGGTCAAGACGAGATTCTTGGGGGATCGACTGCAAGACCCTCTATAACTGCATCATCGGGCGCCATACTCTGGCCGAACTCACTGCCGTCCCCCTCAACCGTGCATTTGAAGATGAAATTCTACACAAAGAGGGGACGAGTAACCACCATCAACGCCGACATCGAAGCCGCCACAAGAATCTTCGACGCCTCTGTAAAAGGGTTGCAACTAATCGCTCCTCCATCCATCTCCAACAAGAAGCCAAAGACCGAAGACAAGCCTCCTCGGAAGATCAGCATCAGCCGACCAACGTCAGCTCAGTCGACCTCGACGCTCGTTTCACGGAAGAAGAGCTGAGGAACGGTGAAGAGACGCGACCAAAGACAGCTCACCCCCGTCCGACCTGTCCCAGACGGGGACTTCGAGCTCGTCCCGCTGGGCGACAACCCCGACAAAGCGGTGAAGATCGGTAAGGGCATCCCAGACCTACTGAGGAAGCAGCTCGTGGCTTGCCTTCGAGCCAACACCGACCTATTCGCTTGGAGCGTAGTGGAAATGCCCGGACTCGACCCTGAGGTTGCCTGCCACCATCTCTCCATTGATCCAGCCGCGAAGGCAGTAGTTCAACGTAGGCGTCGGCAGTCTCCCGAGAAAGTGGAGGCTGCCGAGGAAAGCTGTAAAAGACCTCTTAGAGGCAAATTTTATTTCCGAGGCCAGTATTCAACTTGGCTCTCAAACGTTGTACTAGTTAAAAAAATCTAATGGAAAATGGAGAATGTGTGTTGATTATACTGATGTTAACCGGGCATGTCCTAAAGATGCTTATCCATTACCTAACATTGATAGGCTGCTCGACAACTCGGCCGGCTACAAATTATTATCTTTTATGGATGCTTATTCAGGTTACAACCAAATCCCCATGGCGAGGTGCGACAAGCAGTGCACGACGTTCATGACCGAGTCGGGCAATTACTACTACAATGTAATGCCCTTCGGACTCAAAAATGCCGGAGCCACGTACCAATGGATGATGAACACGGTGTTCCGAGGAGAAATCGGCGACACCCCTCGAGGTATACATGGACGACATGATCGTCAAATCTCGGGAGGACTCCGATCACACCACGCGTCTCGAGCGGGTATTCGAGCAGGCCAGATCCTGCAAGATGCGCTTCAACCCAGAGAAATGCACCTTCGGGGTCCGGGCAGGCAAATTCCTTGGGTTTTACTTAACCGAACGAGGAATAGAGGCCAACCCAGATAAATGCCGAGCAGTCTCGGAACTCCCCACTCCTAACAATAAAAAATCCATCCAAGTCCTAAATGGGATGCTCACAACACTATCTCGTTTCGTCGCAAAATCCGCCCAGCACGCCCTTCCATTCTTCAAGTTACTACGAAGAGAAGCGACCTTTGACTGGTCCGAGGAGTGCGAGCAAGCACTATCCCACCTTAAGAAAGTGCTCTCAAAACCGCCCGTCCTCTCCCGACCTGGCGGCAACGAGATCTTATATCTCTACCTGGCCGTCTCAAACGAGGCGGTCAGCACGAGCCTTGATCCGAGAGACAGAAGACGGGCAGAAGCCCGTTATACTTCACCAGCAAGGCCCTACAAGGACCCGAGGTGCGATACCAACAAATCGAGAAAGTCGCGCTGGCCCTAATAACGGCAGCCAGGAGGCTGAGGTACTACTTCCTCGCCCATACCATCATCGTCCGAACAGATCAGCCCATCAAGCAACTTCTCAGCCGACCAGACATGGCCGGGAGAATGTTAAAGTGGTCCCTCGAGCTATCCGAATTCGGCGTACAATACAAAATCAGGAAGGCACTGAAAGCTCAGACACTGGGCCGATTTCATAGCCGAGATGACCTCAATCGCTAACTCCCCGGCACCCGCCGAGAATAAATGGACCATCTACGTAGATGGCGCCTCAAGCAGCTCGGGAAGCGGGGCCGACATTATCCTAGAAAACATCGAAGGGCTTATCATCGAAGTATCCTTGGTTCTGTCCTTCACCACATCAAACAACCAAGCTGAATACGAGGCCTTCCTAGCGGGTCTGCGACTCGCCGAAGATGTGGGCGCTCAGGAGGTTAATGATCTACACTGACTCCCAACTCGTCGCATCCCAAATCAGCGGCGATTACCAAGCCAAAAACGACGTGCTCGCCGAGTACCTCACGCTTGTCAAGGATAAGATGAAAAGATTCTCAAAGGCAGAAGTCGAGCATATCCCCCGGGAGCACAACTCACGGGCCGACGTATTGTCCAAACTCGCGAGCACGAGAAAGAAAGGCGGAAACAAGTCGGTGATTCAGGAAATCCTATGCAGACCGAGCATAGACAAAAGCGCGCAAACCCTACAAGTGCTCGCCATTAGCGACGACCACTGCTGGATGACCCCGGTATATAACTTCCTCACGAAGAACGAACTTCCCTCCGACGCGAAAGAAGCTTCAGTGATCAAAAGACGAGCCTGCTCGTACACTATCGTCGAGAATAAACTATACCGACGAGGTTTCTCCATTCCTCTCCTTAAATGTGTCGACGCCTCGCAAGCGCTCGAGATACTTCAAGAGCTTCACGAGGGGATCAACGGTCAACACCTCGGCGACCGATCACTAGCGAGAAAGGCCCTCAGAGCCGGGTAATTACTGGCCGACCATGCAGCAAGACGCCAAGGAGCACGTCCAGAAATGCGATAAATGTCAGCGTCACACAGACATGCACTTAGCTCCCCCAAACGAGTTTAAGTCTTTGTCCTTGCCCTGGCCCTTCTCCACCTGGGGAATGGACCTCCTCGGACCATTCCCAGTCGGGTCATACCAAAATAAATACCTAGTGGTCGCCGTAGACTACTTCACTAAATGGATAGAAGCCGAAGCACTCGCCAAGATCACGTCCCAAAACGTGCTCCGTTTTTATAAACGAAACATACTCGCTCGGTTCAGGGTACCGCAGGCTATAATAACCGACAATGGCACCCAATTTACTGATAGGAAGTTCCAAGAGTTCGTAGCGAAGCTCGGCACGAAACAGCACTTCACCTCGGTCGAACACCCTCAAACAAATGGGCAAGCCGAAGCAGCCAACCGGGTCATCCTCCAAGGACTGAAAAGGAGACTCGGCAAAGCTAAAAAAGCTTGGGTCGAAGAATTACACAACGTGCTGTGGGCATATAGGACGACGCCCCATTCAAGCACAGGCGAAACCCCGTTGGGGCTAACCTACGGCACCGAAGCCGTGATTCCCGTGGGAATTCGAGAACCTTCTCGGCGGACCGAGTCGCCTCTCGAAGAAGAGCTCAACGACGAGGCTATGAGGGAAGAACTCGACATGGTCGAGGAGATCCGAGCAGGGTCCTTCCCTCCGAGAAGCAAGATTAAAACAATAGATAGCTCTGCGCCATAACGCCAAAGTTATCAAACGAGAATTTGAAGTCGGCGCCCTAGTGCTTCGCAGAAACATGAAAGACTTGCGGGAGGGCAAACTCGCCCCAAACTAGGAAGGCCCATACCAAGTCTACGATAAAACCGAGAATGACGCCTATTACCTCGAAAACCTTCTAGGTGAAAAACTTGCTCGACCTTGGAACGCTGAAAAACTCAGACGCTATTACAGTTAGACACAACCTAACACTCCCCGGCCCGCTCGAACACGAGGGGAAGCCGGGCATGGACTCGCGTCATGGTACGAACACGAGTGCTCCACGACAGCGACTGTCGGAACTCCCCAATCAAAGAGTAGAACCGACTACACGGCGGATTCTACACCTAGACCCACTGTGTCAGTACCTACACGACATAACCCTAGCTCGCGATGGGACCGTTCACGCCGCGAGCAGTTGGCCCCGACCGCGGTCTTGTGCCCGCTAATGGCGCACACCTGCTCTGCGCACCCGGACCGTACACCACACGCCCGAGCAATCATCCTCGACCGAGTAAAATCCAGAAACAAAATATTCCTAAGTATTGGAATACTTCCCCGGAACAAACACAATCCGGACCCAAAAAACATGCAACAAATAAAAAATTCCAAAACACACACAGGGATGATCAAAGCATAAATGCGAAATAGTAAAGCATTAACTGCCGACCAAATTGGCCGGCGATATCCAGATATTACAATAAAATGTCGGGCACCGCAGACCCCAAATATCCCGGGAAAAAGCCCCAAAAATTCAAAAAGTAAAAAACAACGACTCGCAGGCCAAGGAAACATAGGCACGCAGGCCCAAAGTAAAATCACTCATCGTCGGGTGTGCCGGGCACCAGCTGGCCATCCACTATCCTAGATGAAACCCCGATATCATCCGTCTTCAGACCTGGGTTCAGAAATTTCAGCTGCTGGACAACACATTTAAAACCCTCCTCGGCCATATCAGCGAGCTCGAGCTTCAGGTCGTCAATCTTCTCGACAAACTCGACTCTAGAGTTCAAAACCGCCACATCCGAGGACTCTTCCGCCGTCGGCTCCCAAGCCTGCTCGAGCTTGGCGACCTTTTTTCTTCTCCGCCTCCACTTCCTCATTTTTTTGCTTCAGAAGTTCCTCCATCCTCTTCTTTGCCTTCTCCCGGAGAGTCTTCTGCCTAGCAGGTTCGTCCTCGGCGGTTTTCTTGTCATCCTCTGCCTTCTTCAGAGCTTCGGCAAACACAGTGCCCCCTTGTGCAAGCACCTGATGCATGCCGATGACCATCTCCTTTGCCTCATATTCAGCTCTTTTTGATCAAATAGATACTTCAGGCTCTTGTGGTCACTAAACACTTCAAACCTCGAACCATACAGATAGTGTCTCCACAATTTCAACACAAATACCACTGCTGCCAACTCTAAGTCATGAGTCGGATAGTTTCTCTCATGTACTTTGAGTTGCCTCGACGCATACGCGACTACCTGTTGATTCTGCATTAGTACACCTCCTAATCCCAACAACGAAGCATCGCAATATACAACAAAAGATTCCGCCGGGATTCGGCAAAATCAAGATCGGTGCACTAGTCAATCTCCTTTTCAACTCTTGAAATCCTTCTTCACATTTCGAATCCCAGATGAATGCTTGACCCTTCCTAGTCAACTTAGTTAACGGTAACGCTAACTTCGAGAAACCTTCAATGAACTTTCTATAGTAACCCGCAAGACCAAGGAAACTACGGATTTCGGAAACTGACTTCGGAGCTTCCCATTGAGACACTGCTTCTACTTTCGTTGGGTCAACGGCAATACCATCTTTAGAAATTACATGCCCAAGAAAGCTTACTTCACTTAGCCAGAACTCACACTTTGACAGTTTCGCGTAAAGTTTCTTTTCCTTCAGTAGTTCTAATACCACTCTCAGATGCTCTGCATGTTCTTCTTCACTCTTAGAATATATTAGAATGTCATCGATAAATACCACCACAAACTGATCCAAATAAGGATGGAAGATCCTATTCATATATTCCATGAAAACCCCCGGCGCATTAGTTACTCCAAATGGCATCACTGTATACTCGTATTGACCATACCTTGTTCTAAATGCGGTTTTCTGAATATCGTCCGCCTTCACCCGAATCTGATGATATCCCGACCTCAAGTCAATTTTGCTAAACACACTCGCACCGACCAGTTGATCCATTAAATCATCAATCCTCGGTAATGGATACCGATTCTTGATAGTAACTTTATTCAGCTGTCTATAATCCACACACAGTCTCATAGAGCCTTCTTTCTTCTTTACCAACAACACCGGCGCACCCCACGGCGACACACTAGGACGAATGAATTCTTTTTCCAGTAACTCTTCCAGTTGGCTCTTCAATTCTGCTAATTCAGATGCCGACATACGATACGGCGCCATCGACACCGGACTAGTCCCAGGGACTAACTCAATAGCAAATTCTACCTCCCTCTCTGGCGGTAACTTTCTTACATCTTCTGGAAAAACTTCTGGAAATTCACATACTACTGGTAAATCACTACTCACCGCTTTCTTCTTCACTTCCATGGATGCAACCAACATAAACACGGCGGCCCCGTCCTTCATGGCTTCATCCACTTGTCTAGCAGTCATTGCTAAATCCTCGACTCTGACATCTTCAGGAAAAATAACTGTCTTCGTGAAACAGTTGATATGAACCCGATTAAATTGCAACCAATTCATACCCAGGATGACATCAAGTTGTTCCAACGGAAGGCATACTAAATCCATTCCGAACTCTCTACCAAAAATATCAATTGGACAATTCAAACAGGCAAACGAAGTAGTCACTGAACCCGACGCAGGAGTGTCAATGATCATACTTCCATGAATATCAGATATTTCCAAGTTCAGACGTTTAGCACAATCCAATGAAATAAACGAGTGAGTTGCTCCAGTATCTATTATTGCAATTAAAGGAGTGCCATGGATAAAACACGTACCTTTAATCAATCGATCTTCCGGAGTAGTCTCTGAACCTGATAAAGCGAAAACTTTACCCCCAGTTTGATTCTTCTTTGGCTTAGGACACTGTGGACTGATATGGCCCTCTTCACCACAGTTATAACAAGTCACAGTCCTTCCCTTGCAGTCAACAGCAATGTGGCCTGCTTTACCACACCGGTAGCACTTCTTCTCTTCACTTTTGCACTCGTGAACACGATGTCCAGGCTCCCCACACTTAAAGCACTTAACAGGAGCACTAGAGTCTCCCCCACTAGGCTTCTTCCAACTTCCAGCATTATAATTACCTCTACCATATGGTTTACCACGGTCCATAGGCTTCTTCCCTTTCTTGTCAACTAACTCACGGGAGTGAGATGACTTCAGCTTCAGGTTGTCCTCTTCGTAGATTCTACTACAATCTACCAAATCAGCAAACCGACGAATCCTTTGGTACCTGATTCCCTGCTTAATTTCATCACGGAGACCATTCTCGAACTTAACACACTTCGAAAATTCGCTCGCTTCATCATTGTTATAGTGAACATAGTATTTGGCCAGCTCAACAAATTTTGAAGCATATTCCGGTACCGTCATATTACCTTGTGTCAGTTCCAAAAACTCAACTTCTTTCCTGCCCCGAATATCCTCAGGAAAGTACCTCCTCAGGAATTCTCGCCTGAATACCGCCCAAGTGATCGCTACACCTGCAGATTCAAGTTCATCTCTACTAGCCATCCACCAATCATCAGCTTCTTCAGACAGCATGTGAGTCCCATACCTCACCTTCAGATTTTCAGCACAATCGATCACTCTGAAGATCCTTTCGATTTCCTTCAGCCACCTCTGAGCACCTTCGGGATCGTGCGTGCCTTTGAACAAAGGAGGATTGTTCCTCTGAAAGCTATTCAGCTGCCTGTCAGCACCAATACCAGCTCCATTGGCATTCCCTCCCAACACACCAGCAATCATGCCCAGAGCCTCAGCGATCGCGTCGTCATTTCTTCCCCCTCTTCCGGCCATTGTTCTGCTAAATATCAGACAATATTCATTAGAACAAGAAGTATCGACAGTGTCAACTTTACACTAGTCGTATACGAAGGATTAACCGACACTAAGACTCTGACTCAAACGACCAACCAGGCTCTGATACCACTATTGTAACACCCTTCTAAACCCCGCGAAAATTAACATTAAAATCAGAGTAAAACATGAAGAAGAGTATTACAACGCCAACAAAATAAACAATATTCATGTCATGCCATAAAGGAACGATAAACCAAAAATTATTCAGGTAGCATGTTAACACAGCGGAATATTCTTAACAACTGAATAATCAAACATCTGGAGTCGAAGACTCATAATTCAACCATAAACCATAAACAAAACAGAAGTTTATCAGCCAATTCTAAAATAACGTTCCCGGTGTTACACGACCAGAGCATGACACTGACCCAACTGACCCTAACGAACTACTTGACGAGCTAATCCTCACCAAGTACACAAGCTACTCCTCAATCTGAAAAATAACAACAGTAAGGGTGAGTTTCATTCGCATTAACAAATGTTATAGGTATATAAACAATACAACTTCATCCATATATTATTCACCCAAATCAATTATATTCATATAATATAGCAACATTCATAACAAAATACACACAAATCATAACATTGGACAACTTCCATTCATGTTACAATTATACACAACAACCTAATGCAATGCAACTAAATGCATGTGGTACCAAACATGGGATAACCCATCTCACCGATCCACCACCATAAAGATTCGGCTACTTCTCTCACCAATTCCACACAATGGGAATTAGCTACCGCTGTCCCACCACCATAAGGGATACAGCCCACAACATGATTATGAAATGCATGCATCACATACCGCATGCTAATCATCAACACCAAACAACTGAACAGTCATAATCATCAACCAATGCAATAACAATATAATCCACCACAACCAATTAAATCAAGTGTTTAAATTAAATTCGAGTCACAACTCAAACACTGTTTTATTGCATATCTCACTGAATTAGTCTCACTATGTTCGAACGGCACATCAAACAGACTAACAGTTAAAAAGTTATACACCGTTAAACTTTAACAAAAATCTCAAACAGCACAGCACGCGGCGCCAACATCCACACGTGGCGCGAAACGAGGAAAAAGTTACGCCTTCGCGGCGCCAACACCTACACGCGGCGCGACGCGAGGAAAAAGTTACGCCTTCGCGGCGCCAACAAAGGTACGCGGCGCGACCTGTGCGTATCAAAACATCTTGCCATTCAGTCCACCTGTTCGCGGCGCCACCCTGTGCACGCGGCGCGAACCGGTGATTTCAGAAATCCCAACCTGCAGAAAACAGCATTCTATGCCTCCCAAATACTCTCAAATCATACCAGCACGAATTTCAGCAGAATAAACCACACATACGACATAAAATGCACGTTTACACATACTTCTAATCATGTTTAACATCATTGTTCATCACCAATCATCATTCACAACCTAAATTGAATCAAAGTTCTATAAACCCCAAAACCCCAAACCGACATATAATCCGATTCGAAATCCTAACATACAAATTCCATCGAATCATTCATACATCCCATAATAGAGGTTAATGAGAAGAATCCCCCCTTACCTCGATGTCGAATTCTTGAATGCTCTTCCTCTTCGCACTTGCTCTTCTCCCAATTTCACGTTCAATCTCCTCTGCTCCCTTTTGGTTCTTTTTTCACAAAAATACTCCTCTTTTCTATTTTTATGAAAATATAACTTTATTTTAGAAAAAGGGCTTTGCAACTGATACACCCCCCAACTGCTACTTACAACACTGGCCCATTAGCCTTATTTCATCCCTATTCCTAAATAATTCCACTTAATTCTAATATTTAATAAAAAAATTAATTAAATTAAATAAAGAATTTTATGGGGTGTTACAACTCTCCCCCACTAGAAAAGTTTTCGTCCTCGAAAACATACCTTAGGCAAATAGTTCTGGGTAGGAGTCCTTCATCTGGCTCTCCAATTCCCATGTAACATTTCCACCGGCTGGTCCTCCCCAAGCTACTCTGACCAACGCTATCTCCTTGCCACGCAATTGTTTCACCTTCCGATCTTCAATCCTCGTAGGCAAAGCTTCAACTGTCAGATTATCCTTTACCTGTACATCATCCACTTGGATAACATGTGACGGGTCAGCAATGTATTTCCTCAACTGCGACACATGGAATACATCATGCAGATTCGCAAGTGTCGGTGGTAACGCAATGCGATACGCCACCTCTCCCACTCTTTCTGAAATCTGAAACGGACCAATAAAACGCGGAGTTAATTTCCTTGACTTTAGAGCTCGTCCGATACCAGTCATAGGTGTAACTCTCATAAACACGTGATCTCCTTCTTGAAACTCAAGAGTTCTCCGTCTCTTGTCATGATAACTCTTCTGACGACTCTGAGAAGCCTTCATCTTCTCCTGAATCATCTTAATCTTTTCTGTCGTTTCTTGAACAATCTCTGGTCCAATCACCGCACTTTCGCCAGATTCATACCAACATAAAGGCGTTCTACATCTCCGACCATACAAAGCTTCAAACGGAGCCATACCAATGCTCGAGTGAAAACTATTATTGTAGGTAAATTCGATCAAGGGTAGATAACTATCCCAAGTACCACCTCTTTCCAACACACAAGCACGCAATAAATCCTCTAGCGATTGGATAGTCCTTTCTGTCTGTCCGTCCGTCTGCGGATGATAAGCAGAACTCAATCTCAGCTTAGTACCCAAAGCCTTCTGCAACCCTTCCCAAAATTTGGATGTAAACCTTGGATCTCTATCTGACACGATACTCGAAGGAATACCATGTAAACTCACTATCTTCTCAATGTACAATTGAGCCAGCTTCTCCATTGAGTAATCCATTCTCATTGGTATAAAGTGAGCAGACTTAGTCAACCTATCCACTATGACCCAAATGGCTTCATAGTTCTTCACCGTTCTCGGCAATCCAGAAACAAAATCCATAGATATACTATCCCACTTCCATTCCGGAATAAATAACGGTTGCATAGCTCCATATGGTTTCTGATGCTCAACCTTCGACTTCTGACAAGTTAAACAAGCATGGACGAATTCAGCTATTTCTTTCTTCATTCCAGGCCACCAAAACAGCTTCTTCAAATCATGATACATCTTGGTCGCACCAGGATGTATACTCAATCCACTACGATGTCCTTCTTCGAGAATACTCTTCCTCAATTCAGAAACGTTAGGAACACAAACACGATTACCGAACCTTATAATACCATTCTCGTCGATTCTGAATTCACCTCCCTTGCCTTGGTTAATTAGAGTCAATTTATCCACTAACTCTACATCAACTTTCTGACCCTCTCGAATCTCTTCCAGAATGCCACTAGTCAACTTCAACATGCCCAACTTAACACTGACAGGAGTGTCTTCGCATACTAAACTCAAATCTCGGAATTGTTCAATTAAATCCAATTCTCTCGCCATAAGCATAGACATATGCAAGGACTTCCTACTCAAAGCATCGGCAACCACGTTTGCTTTACCCGGATGGTAATTCAACCCAAAATCATAATCCTTGAGGAACTCTAACCATCTCCTTTGCCTCATATTCAGCTCTTTTTGATCAAATAGATACTTCAGGCTCTTGTGGTCACTAAACACTTCAAACCTCGAACCATACAGATAGTGTCTCCACAATTTCAACACAAATACCACTGCTGCCAACTCTAAGTCATGAGTCGGATAGTTTCTCTCATGTACTTTGAGTTGCCTCGACGCATACGCGACTACCTGTTGATTCTGCATTAGTACACCTCCTAATCCCAACAACGAAGCATCGCAATATACAACAAAAGATTCCGCCGGATTCGGCAAAATCAAGATCGGTGCACTAGTCAATCTCCTTTTCAACTCTTGAAATCCTTCTTCACATTTCGAATCCCAGATGAATGCTTGACCCTTCCTAGTCAACTTAGTTAACGGTAACGCTAACTTCGAGAAACCTTCAATGAACTTTCTATAGTAACCCGCAAGACCAAGGAAACTACGGATTTCGGAAACTGACTTCGGAGCTTCCCATTGAGACACTGCTTCTACTTTCGTTGGGTCAACGGCAATACCATCTTTAGAAATTACATGCCCAAGAAAGCTTACTTCACTTAGCCAGAACTCACACTTTGACAGTTTCGCGTAAAGTTTCTTTTCCTTCAGTAGTTCTAATACCACTCTCAGATGCTCTGCATGTTCTTCTTCACTCTTAGAATATATTAGAATGTCATCGATAAATACCACCACAAACTGATCCAAATAAGGATGGAAGATCCTATTCATATATTCCATGAAAACCCCCGGCGCATTAGTTACTCCAAATGGCATCACTGTATACTCGTATTGACCATACCTTGTTCTAAATGCGGTTTTCTGAATATCGTCCGCCTTCACCCGAATCTGATGATATCCCGACCTCAAGTCAATTTTGCTAAACACACTCGCACCGACCAGTTGATCCATTAAATCATCAATCCTCGGTAATGGATACCGATTCTTGATAGTAACTTTATTCAGCTGTCTATAATCCACACACAGTCTCATAGAGCCTTCTTTCTTCTTTACCAACAACACCGGCGCACCCCACGGCGACACACTAGGACGAATGAATTCTTTTTCCAGTAACTCTTCCAGTTGGCTCTTCAATTCTGCTAATTCAGATGCCGACATACGATACGGCGCCATCGACACCGGACTAGTCCCAGGGACTAACTCAATAGCAAATTCTACCTCCCTCTCTGGCGGTAACTTTCTTACATCTTCTGGAAAAACTTCTGGAAATTCACATACTACTGGTAAATCACTACTCACCGCTTTCTTCTTCACTTCCATGGATGCAACCAACATAAACACGGCGGCCCCGTCCTTCATGGCTTCATCCACTTGTCTAGCAGTCATTGCTAAATCCTCGACTCTGACATCTTCAGGAAAAATAACTGTCTTCGTGAAACAGTTGATATGAACCCGATTAAATTGCAACCAATTCATACCCAGGATGACATCAAGTTGTTCCAACGGAAGGCATACTAAATCCATTCCGAACTCTCTACCAAAAATATCAATTGGACAATTCAAACAGGCAAACGAAGTAGTCACTGAACCCGACGCAGGAGTGTCAATGATCATACTTCCATGAATATCAGATATTTCCAAGTTCAGACGTTTAGCACAATCCAATGAAATAAACGAGTGAGTTGCTCCAGTATCTATTATTGCAATTAAAGGAGTGCCATGGATAAAACACGTACCTTTAATCAATCGATCTTCCGGAGTAGTCTCTGAACCTGATAAAGCGAAAACTTTACCCCCAGTTTGATTCTTCTTTGGCTTAGGACACTGTGGACTGATATGGCCCTCTTCACCACAGTTATAACAAGTCACAGTCCTTCCCTTGCAGTCAACAGCAATGTGGCCTGCTTTACCACACCGGTAGCACTTCTTCTCTTCACTTTTGCACTCGTGAACACGATGTCCAGGCTCCCCACACTTAAAGCACTTAACAGGAGCACTAGAGTCTCCCCCACTAGGCTTCTTCCAACTTCCAGCATTATAATTACCTCTACCATATGGTTTACCACGGTCCATAGGCTTCTTCCCTTTCTTGTCAACTAACTCACGGGAGTGAGATGACTTCAGCTTCAGGTTGTCCTCTTCGTAGATTCTACTACAATCTACCAAATCAGCAAACCGACGAATCCTTTGGTACCTGATTCCCTGCTTAATTTCATCACGGAGACCATTCTCGAACTTAACACACTTCGAAAATTCGCTCGCTTCATCATTGTTATAGTGAACATAGTATTTGGCCAGCTCAACAAATTTTGAAGCATATTCCGGTACCGTCATATTACCTTGTGTCAGTTCCAAAAACTCAACTTCTTTCCTGCCCCGAATATCCTCAGGAAAGTACCTCCTCAGGAATTCTCGCCTGAATACCGCCCAAGTGATCGCTACACCTGCAGATTCAAGTTCATCTCTACTAGCCATCCACCAATCATCAGCTTCTTCAGACAGCATGTGAGTCCCATACCTCACCTTCAGATTTTCAGCACAATCGATCACTCTGAAGATCCTTTCGATTTCCTTCAGCCACCTCTGAGCACCTTCGGGATCGTGCGTGCCTTTGAACAAAGGAGGATTGTTCCTCTGAAAGCTATTCAGCTGCCTGTCAGCACCAATACCAGCTCCATTGGCATTCCCTCCCAACACACCAGCAATCATGCCCAGAGCCTCAGCGATCGCGTCGTCATTTCTTCCCCCTCTTCCGGCCATTGTTCTGCTAAATATCAGACAATATTCATTAGAACAAGAAGTATCGACAGTGTCAACTTTACACTAGTCGTATACGAAGGATTAACCGACACTAAGACTCTGACTCAAACGACCAACCAGGCTCTGATACCACTATTGTAACACCCTTCTAAACCCCGCGAAAATTAACATTAAAATCAGAGTAAAACATGAAGAAGAGTATTACAACGCCAACAAAATAAACAATATTCATGTCATGCCATAAAGGAACGATAAACCAAAAATTATTCAGGTAGCATGTTAACACAGCGGAATATTCTTAACAACTGAATAATCAAACATCTGGAGTCGAAGACTCATAATTCAACCATAAACCATAAACAAAACAGAAGTTTATCAGCCAATTCTAAAATAACGTTCCCGGTGTTACACGACCAGAGCATGACACTGACCCAACTGACCCTAACGAACTACTTGACGAGCTAATCCTCACCAAGTACACAAGCTACTCCTCAATCTGAAAAATAACAACAGTAAGGGTGAGTTTCATTCGCATTAACAAATGTTATAGGTATATAAACAATACAACTTCATCCATATATTATTCACCCAAATCAATTATATTCATATAATATAGCAACATTCATAACAAAATACACACAAATCATAACATTGGACAACTTCCATTCATGTTACAATTATACACAACAACCTAATGCAATGCAACTAAATGCATGTGGTACCAAACATGGGATAACCCATCTCACCGATCCACCACCATAAAGATTCGGCTACTTCTCTCACCAATTCCACACAATGGGAATTAGCTACCGCTGTCCCACCACCATAAGGGATACAGCCCACAACATGATTATGAAATGCATGCATCACATACCGCATGCTAATCATCAACACCAAACAACTGAACAGTCATAATCATCAACCAATGCAATAACAATATAATCCACCACAACCAATTAAATCAAGTGTTTAAATTAAATTCGAGTCACAACTCAAACACTGTTTTATTGCATATCTCACTGAATTAGTCTCACTATGTTCGAACGGCACATCAAACAGACTAACAGTTAAAAAGTTATACACCGTTAAACTTTAACAAAAATCTCAAACAGCACAGCACGCGGCG
Source organism: Vicia villosa (assembly GCF_029867415.1). Lineage (NCBI taxonomy): Eukaryota > Viridiplantae > Streptophyta > Magnoliopsida > Fabales > Fabaceae > Vicia > Vicia villosa. The sequence goes on from NC_081181.1 coordinate 5,737,815, forward strand.
CCAACATCCACACGCGGCGCGAAACGAGGAAAAAGTTACGCCTTCGCGGCGCCAACACCTACACGCGGCGCGACGCGAGGAAAAAGTTACGCCTTCGCGGCGCCAACAAAGGTACGCGGCGCGACCTGTGCGTATCAAAACATCTTGCCATTCAGTCCACCTGTTCGCGGCGCCACCCTGTGCACGCGGCGCGAATCGGTGATTTCAGAAATCCCAACCTGCAGAAAACAGCATTCTATGCCTCCCAAATACTCTCAAATCATACCAGCACGAATTTCAGCAGAATAAACCACACATACGACATAAAATGCACGTTTACACATACTTCTAATCATGTTTAACATCATTGTTCATCACCAATCATCATTCACAACCTAAATTGAATCAAAGTTCTATAAACCCCAAAACCCCAAACCGACATATAATCCGATTCGAAATCCTAACATACAAATTCCATCGAATCATTCATACATCCCATAATAGAGGTTAATGAGAAGAATCCCCCCTTACCTCGATGTCGAATTCTTGAATGCTCTTCCTCTTCGCACTTGCTCTTCTCCCAATTTCACGTTCAATCTCCTCTGCTCCCTTTTGGTTCTTTTTTCACAAAAATACTCCTCTTTTCTATTTTTATGAAAATATAACTTTATTTTAGAAAAAGGGCTTTGCAACTGATACACCCCCCAACTGCTACTTACAACACTGGCCCATTAGCCTTATTTCATCCCTATTCCCAAATAATTCCACTTAATTCTAATATTTAATAAAAAAATTAATTAAATTAAATAAAGAATTTTATGGGGTGTTACATTATGTACTATAGCACACTAAAATCTTACAAAGACCAAATTTTGCTAGTATAACGAAATTCTGACTTTTACGTAGTATGTAGCATACGAAAATCTTCCAAAAGACCAAACTTTGCAAGTTTAACAAACTTCGTGACTTATATGTAGTATAGCACAAGAAAATCTTCCAAAATACCTATGTATACAAGTTTAACGAACTTCGTGAATTTTATGTAGCATAGCACACGAATATCTCCCAAATTACAAAATTTTGCAAGTTTAACGAATTTTGTGACTATTATGAACTATAGCTTACGAAATCTTCCAAAATACCAAAATTTGTAAGTTTAACAAACTTCGTTACTTTTATGTACTATAGCACACTAAAATCTTCCAAAGACCAAATTTTGCTAGTATAACGAAATTCGTGACTTTTACGTAGTATATAGCATACGAAAATCTTCCAAAAGACCAAACTTTGCAAGTTTAACAAACTTCGTGACTTTTATGTAGTATAGCACAAGAGAATCTTCCAAAATACCTATGTATACATGTTTAACGAACTTCGTGACTTTTATGTAGCATAGCACACGAATATCTCCCAAATTACAAAATTTTGCAAGTTTAACAAATTTTGTGACTATTATGAACTATAGCTTACGAAATCTTCCAAAATACCAAAATTTGTAAGTTTAACAAACTTCGTGACTTTTATGTACTATAGCACACTAAAATCTTACAAAGACCAAATTTAGCTAGTATAACGAAATTCGTGACTTTTACGTAGTATATAGCATACGAAAATCTTCCAAAAGACCAAACTTTGCAAGTTTAACAAACTTCGTGACTTATATGTAGTATAGCACAAGAAAATCTTCCAAAATACCTATGTATACAAGTTTAACGAACTTCGTGACTTTTATGTAGCATAGCACACGAATATCTCCCAAATTACAAAATTTTGCAAGTTTAACGAATTTTGTGACTATTATGAACTATAGCTTACGAAATCTTCCAAAATACCAAAATTTGTAAGTTTAAAAAACTTCGTGACTTTTATGTACTATAGCACACTAAAATCTTCCAAAGACCAAATTTTGCTAGTATAACGAAATTCGTGACTTTTACGTAGTATATAGCATACGAAAATCTTCCAAAAGACCAAACTTTGCAAGTTTAACAAACTTCGTGACTTTTATGTAGTATAGCACAAGAGAATCTTCCAAAATACCTATGTATACAAGTTTAACGAACTTCGTGACTTTTATGTAGCATAGCACACGAATATCTCCCAAATTACAAAATTTTGCAAGTTTAACGAATTTTGTGACTATTATGAACTATAGCTTACGAAATCTTCCAAAATACCAAAATTTGTAAGTTTAACAAACTTCGTGACTTTTATGTACTATAGCACACTAAAATCTTCCAAAGACCAAATTTTGCTAGTATAACGAAATTCGTGACTTTTACGTAGTATATAGCATACGAAAATCTTCCAAAAGACCAAACTTTGCAAGTTTAACAAACTTCGTGACTTTTATGTAGTATAGCACAAGAGAATCTTCCAAAATACCTATGTATACAAGTTTAACGAACTTCGTGACTTTTATGTAGCATAGCACACGAATATCTCCCAAATTACAAAATTTTGCAAGTTTAACAAATTTTGTGACTATTATGAACTATAGCTTACGAAATCTTCCAAAATACCAAAATTTGTAAGTTTAACAAACTTCGTGACTTTTATGTACTATAGCACACTAAAATCTTACAAAGACCAAATTTTGCTAGTATAACGAAATTCGTGACTTTTACGTAGTATATAGCATACGAAAATCTTCCAAAAGACCAAACTTTGCAAGTTTAACAAACTTCGTGACTTATATGTAGTATAGCACAAGAAAATCTTCCAAAATACCTATGTATACAAGTTTAACGAACTTCGTGACTTTTATGTAGCATAGCACACGAATATCTCCCAAATTACAAAATTTTGCAAGTTTAACGAATTTTGTGACTATTATGAACTATAGCTTACGAAATCTTCCAAAATACCAAAATTTGTAAGTTTAAAAAACTTCGTGACTTTTATGTACTATAGCACACTAAAATCTTCCAAAGACCAAATTTTGCTAGTATAACGAAATTCGTGACTTTTACGTAGTATATAGCATACGAAAATCTTCCAAAAGACCAAACTTTGCAAGTTTAACAAACTTCGTGACTTTTATGTAGTATAGCACAAGAGAATCTTCCAAAATACCTATGTATACAAGTTTAACGAACTTCGTGACTTTTATGTAGCATAGCACACGAATATCTCCCAAATTACAAAATTTTGCAAGTTTAACGAATTTTGTGACTATTATGAACTATAGCTTACGAAATCTTCCAAAATACCAAAATTTGTAAGTTTAACAAACTTCGTGACTTTTATGTACTATAGCACACTAAAATCTTCCAAAGACCAAATTTTGCTAGTATAACGAAATTCGTGACTTTTACGTAGTATATAGCATACGAAAATCTTCCAAAAGACCAAACTTTGCAAGTTTAACAAACTTCGTGACTTTTATGTAGTATAGCACAAGAGAATCTTCCAAAATACCTATGTATACAAGTTTAACGAACTTCGTGACTTTTATGTAGCATAGCACACGAATATCTCCCAAATTACAAAATTTTGCAAGTTTAACAAATTTTGTGACTATTATGAATTATAGCTTACGAAATCTTCCAAAATACCAAAATTTGTAAGTTTAACAAACTTCGTGACTTTTATGTACTATAGCACACTAAAATCTTACAAAGACCAAATTTTGCTAGTATAACGAAATTCGTGACTTTTACGTAGTATATAGCATACGAAAATCTTCCAAAAGACCAAACTTTGCAAGTTTAACAAACTTCGTGACTTATATGTAGTATAGCACAAGAAAATCTTCCAAAATACCTATGTATACAAGTTTAACGAACTTCGTGACTTTTATGTAGCATAGCACACGAATATCTCCCAAATTACAAAATTTTGCAAGTTTAACGAATTTTGTGACTATTATGAACTATAGCTTACGAAATCTTCCAAAATACCAAAATTTGTAAGTTTAAAAAACTTCGTGACTTTTATGTACTATAGCACACTAAAATCTTCCAAAGACCAAATTTTGCTAGTATAACGAAATTCGTGACTTTTACGTAGTATATAGCATACGAAAATCTTCCAAAAGACCAAACTTTGCAAGTTTAACAAACTTCGTGACTTTTATGTAGTATAGCACAAGAGAATCTTCCAAAATACCTATGTATACAAGTTTAACGAACTTCGTGACTTTTATGTAGCATAGCACACGAATATCTCCCAAATTACAAAATTTTGCAAGTTTAACGAATTTTGTGACTATTATGAACTATAGCTTACGAAATCTTCCAAAATACCAAAATTTGTAAGTTTAACAAACTTCGTGACTTTTATGTACTATAGCACACTAAAATCTTCCAAAGACCAAATTTTGCTAGTATAACGAAATTCGTGACTTTTACGTAGTATATAGCATACGAAAATCTTCCAAAAGACCAAACTTTGCAAGTTTAACAAACTTCGTGACTTTTATGTAGTATAGCACAAGAGAATCTTCCAAAATACCTATGTATACAAGTTTAACGAACTTCGTGACTTTTATGTAGCATAGCACACGAATATCTCCCAAATTACAAAATTTTGCAAGTTTAACGAATTTTGTGACTATTATGAACTATAGCTTACGAAATCTTCCAAAATACCAAAATTTGTAAGTTTAACAAACTTCATGACTTTTATGTACTATAGCACACTAAAATCTTACAAAGACCAAATTTTGCTAGTATAACGAAATTCTGACTTTTACGTAGTATGTAGCATACGAAAATCTTCCAAAAGACCAAACTTTGCAAGTTTAACAAACTTCGTGACTTATATGTAGTATAGCACAAGAAAATCTTCCAAAATACCTATGTATACAAGTTTAACGAACTTCGTGAATTTTATGTAGCATAGCACACGAATATCTCCCAAATTACAAAATTTTGCAAGTTTAACGAATTTTGTGACTATTATGAACTATAGCTTACGAAATCTTCCAAAATACCAAAATTTGTAAGTTTAACAAACTTCGTTACTTTTATGTACTATAGCACACTAAAATCTTCCAAAGACCAAATTTTGCTAGTATAACGAAATTCGTGACTTTTACGTAGTATATAGCATACGAAAATCTTCCAAAAGACCAAACTTTGCAAGTTTAACAAACTTCGTGACTTTTATGTAGTATAGCACAAGAGAATCTTCCAAAATACCTATGTATACATGTTTAACGAACTTCGTGACTTTTATGTAGCATAGCACACGAATATCTCCCAAATTACAAAATTTTGCAAGTTTAACAAATTTTGTGACTATTATGAACTATAGCTTACGAAATCTTCCAAAATACCAAAATTTGTAAGTTTAACAAACTTCGTGACTTTTATGTACTATAGCACACTAAAATCTTACAAAGACCAAATTTTGCTAGTATAACGAAATTCATGACTTTTACGTAGTATATAGCATACGAAAATCTTCCAAAAGACCAAACTTTGTAAGTTTAACAAACTTCGTGACTTATATGTAGTATAGCACAAGAAAATCTTCCAAAATACCTATGTATACAAGTTTAACGAACTTCGTGACTTTTATGTAGCATAGCACACGAATATCTCCCAAATTACAAAATTTTGCAAGTTTAACGAATTTTGTGACTATTATGAACTATAGCTTACGAAATCTTCCAAAATACCAAAATTTGTAAGTTTAAAAAACTTCGTGACTTTTATGTACTATAGCACACTAAAATCTTCCAAAGACCAAATTTTGCTAGTATAACGAAATTCGTGACTTTTACGTAGTATATAGCATACGAAAATCTTCCAAAAGACCAAACTTTGCAAGTTTAACAAACTTCGTGACTTTTATGTATTATAGCACAAGAGAATCTTCCAAAATACCTATGTATACAAGTTTAACGAACTTCGTGACTTTTATGTAGCATAGCACACGAATATCTCCCAAATTACAAAATTTTGCAAGTTTAACGAATTTTGTGACTATTATGAACTATAGCTTACGAAATCTTCCAAAATACCAAAATTTGTAAGTTTAACAAACTTCGTGACTTTTATGTACTATAGCACACTAAAATCTTACAAAGACCAAATTTTGCTAGTATAACGAAATTCGTGACTTTTAAGTAGTATGTAGCATACGAAAATCTTCCAAAAGACCAAACTTTGCAAGTTTAACAAACTTCGTGACTTATATGTAGTATAGCACAAGAAAATCTTCCAAAATACCTATGTATACAAGTTTAACGAACTTCGTGACTTTTATGTAGCATAGCACACGAATATCTCCCAAATTACAAAATTTTGCAAGTTTAACGAATTTTGTGACTATTATGAACTATAGCTTACGAAATCTTCCAAAATACCAAAATTTGTAAGTTCAAAAAACTTCGTGACTTTTATGTACTATAGCACACTAAAATCTTCCAAAGACCAAATTTTGCTAGTATAACGAAATTCGTGACTTTTACGTAGTATATAGCATACGAAAATCTTCCAAAAGACCAAACTTTGCAAGTTTAACAAACTTCGTGACTTATATGTAGTATAGCACAAGAAAATCTTCCAAAATACCTATGTATACAATTTTAACGAACTTCGTGACTTTTATGTAGCATAGCACACGAATATCTCCCAAATTACAAAATTTTGCAAGTTTAACGAATTTTGTGACTATTATGAACTATAGCTTACGAAATCTTCCAAAATACCAAAATTTGTAAGTTTAAAAAACTTCGTGACTTTTATGTACTATAGCACACTAAAATCTTCCAAAGACCAAATTTTGCTAGTATAACGAAATTCGTGACTTTTACGTAGTATATAGCATACGAAAATCTTCCAAAAGACCAAACTTTGCAAGTTTAACAAACTTCGTGACTTATATGTAGTATAGCACAAGAAAATCTTCCAAAATACCTATGTATACAAGTTTAACGAACTTCGTGACTTTTATGTAGCATAGCACACGATTATCTCCCAAATTACAAAATTTTGCAAGTTTAACGAATTTTGTGACTATTATGAACTATAGCTTACGAAATCTTCCAAAATACCAAAATTTGTAAGTTTAAAAAACTTCGTGACTTTTATGTACTATAGCACACTAAAATCTTCCAAAGACCAAATTTTGCTAGTATAACGTGTAACACCCTTCTAAACCCCCGCGGAAAATACAATAATAATCAGAGTAAACATGAAATACAAGGATGTCACAACTTCTTTAACATAAAATACCATAGTCATTTGTCATGCCACACGAGGAACCATTTAACATAAATACAATTCATGTTCAACACAGCGGATTATAATTCATAACATTGCATATTCATCATCATTCATGCAAGTTACTCTAATACAATTATAAAACAACAAAGCCAACAGAGTAATTCGTCTCTAAACTAGCGTTCCCCAGTGTTACAATCAGAGCATGACTCGACACGAACTACGGGCTAGCCTATAAGCTATCTTCACCCAATCAAGACGCCGCTACATCCTTAATCTGAAATCATCAAAGTAAGGGTGAGTTTCATTCGAATTAATAAGCATTATGCAATCATAAGCAATAAAATCTCATAGTAATTATCATCCACTCAATCATACATATAATCGGAATTATTACAACAAGCAAGCATCATCCAACAATATTGGCCATCGGCCCACAACTCATCAATTTCATCAAGGATCAAGTCATATTAACAACATCTTCTCAACACATCAATCAAGTAAACACACCAAGGCATAACACTGGATCTCATCCAATCATGTTATCACCAATGCATATGATGCAACTGACACTATGCATGTGGCACCAAAATTCGTGAATCATATCACAGGACTTCTCTCTTTGATACTGCCCTCTAGTCGCTCACACCCCACATGGGCACACGACTACTGCCTCATCGCTCACACCCCACATGGGCACACGATGACTTCCCGCTAATCTCCACACAATGGGAATTAGCCTTCCAATGCAAATGATTTATGAATAATGCACACATGACACATACTTACATCTTCATACATCATCATCATTCCGATGCTTAACATCGCTTAACACCTCTTACCAATAAGGTCACAACAAGTATGTACATGTATAAGCATCATTCAATCATTCACATTCATACATCACATCATCACAATTAACATACACATCATATTAATGTTAATTGCCACCATAGCCAACATATTAATATTAACAACATATTAATATTCACAATCATCAATCATCATCATCATACATATACAATCATTCACATATGTACACTACATCCTCACAATTAACATACACATCATATTAATGTTAATTGCTACCATAACCAACATATTAATATTAACAATATATTAATATTCACAATCACCAATCATCACCACGATCAAACATCGTTATATCCATCATCATTGCACACAATGTAACAAATTGTCAAAGCAACCCAACAACATAATCACAAAACATATATCATCTACGACATGTTATATACTAACATCACTCAATGGATATCACAATCTCATCACCAACACAAATACATGCATCAATGGTCATATATATAAGCACATATACATATACTATCTTTCAATTCATTAATAATTAAATCGAGTTTAAAAAGTAAAGTTGGCTATTACCCATTTTATCAATTCATCAGATAAAGCATCTCATTAGCTTCGCAACGCCCAAAACGGCACATAAATCGGATACTCAGATCAAAAGTTATGAGTTTTCAAAGATAAAACATTTTTAGAAAAATGCTGCAGGAACGGGGTTGTCCCTACGTGGGAACCGGTTCCTGGCTGTATCCAAAATCACGTCTCTGATTTTTACTATGGGGAACCGGGTTGTCCCTACATGGGAACCGGTTCCCAGCTACCCAGAATCCATATTTCTCTGTTTTTACAAGGGGGAACCGGTTCGTCCCACATGGGAACCGGTTCCTACGTACCTGCACAGCCAGAATCAATATTTTGATAGCTTTTACCCTATCCCATAACCCCAATTTCAGGTACATACGAACATAGCACACAATTACCATCAGTTTGCACATCATAACATATTTCAGACAAGTTTTATACAAGTATTAACACATATAACATGAATATCAACAAAATCATGTAATTCATACAATTCATCAAAACCTAACATAAATCCCAAACCCGACACGTACGATTGAACTAGATAACAATCCTAATCAATCATACTACCTACAATCACATAAGGAATACTAACCCGAAGAATCCCCCCTTACCTCAGAGTCGAAACTTCGAAGGTTCTCTTCCCCTTTGGCTCTTCTCACTTTCACGTGTTCTCCTTTCTTCAGACTCAGTTCCTGCTTCTGCTTCCTCTTTTTCCCAAATTCCTTATTTTATGAAAAATAAAATAAAATATTATAATGGGCTTGCTTAGTCAACACCCCCTCTTCTGCTAATCACCACTCTAGGCCCAAATGCCAATATCTCATCATTTTCCATATAATTCAACCAAATACCAAAATAATTCTAATTAATAATTTAATTTACGATTAAATTAAACTTAGAAAATATGGGGTGTTACAACTCTCCCCCACTAAAAGAGTTTTCGTCCTCGAAAACATACTTCAGTGAAAAGTTCCAAATAGGAGTCCTTCATCTGAGTCTCCTGTTCTCAGTTAACACTTTCTTAGTCGAACCTCAAAACTCATCTGACATAACCAACATAAGAATGTCTCATGCATTCAATCTCAGCTCTTACGTCGCATTTGACCATCCCAAGGTATACCACTTGCTATATCTCCAAAAGGTTAACAACAATGAAACGTCAGGGTGTGATCCATACAATAAGCCCAATAACTGAGTAATATAATTACACAACCATGGTATGACCACACCCGATCAGCACTGCAGTAAAGCATTTCATCTACCGAACATACCAACCTTTGACACACTTTTCCATCTGAGCGATGAAATAACGCTCACACTTTTCACCAACTGTTTCCTTCAAGAGCTCGATAATAACATTCCTATACCATTGAATTTCAACCATCTGACTCCTCTCAAGTCATACCAGCAATTATCCAACACGTTATATTCTGCTTTTGCTGCACTATTTTGATTACTCATTACAATCATCATTACCAATTAGATTTCTCAGTTTTATCCAATTTCGACTCTCTTTACTCATTCGTTCCAGAATCCTTCTTTATCATACATGGTACTCATCTACCATTTAGCAACACTTACTCGCACTCAAAACAAAGTCCTGATTTACTTCCTCTATTTAAAAATTTCAACCATCAGAATGAGTACACACAAGTAATTATAATTACACTCATCATCCTTAATATACCATTGCTTACAAAATAGCTCAAACCGAGTCTCGCTCTCCTTTAAGAATTAAATCAACTTCGTCTTTCATAGAGTATAATTCCTCCTCATATCTGGAATCCACGATACCACCTTAACAACGAAACAACATTATTATAACATCATATAGTATACACTCATCGCCTTAACTTCGCTGAATACATACTCGTTAACTAAGTACGTCCACAATAACATACTCATCGTCTCGGCAATTATTCAAAAGGTCATAATCCTTTGGCACGACATCCTTACGTCCACGAGATTCTAAACCCAACATATAGATAAACACATATTCTCCATGTAGAACCCCGACATATTAATTCTCACTACTCACGAGTAGCACTCATAACACCACTTTACATCATACTTTCGCTGTACGACTACGACTACTCGTCTTAAGTCACCGTCCAATGCTTTGCACTCCTTCATATTCACTCCTTCATAAGTTCCCACAATATGGTGAGTGGTTGTTCTCACATCTCAGCATTCGTCACATCTTATACCATTAAGGTAACAAGCAATCTTATACCATCTATATAATTCCGCCTATTATCGACAAGAGATTAAGGGTGATCAAGTCCTCAATTTGTCAATAGATAGCCGACAATCATATTTAAGCATAAGCCGTTGTTACTGCATAATAGTGTCTTTTCCGAGTTTGCACCCAAACTCATTGACATTGCCATAGTCTAATAATTCTCTATGGTGTCCTTCTTCTAGAATATTCTTTCTCAACTCGGTAACACACGGAACACAACAGCGACCCCCAACCTCATTATACCATCCTCGTCAATTCTGAGTCCGTCATCTTTACCTTGGTAATCCAAAGTCGACTTATCGATCAACTCAACATCAGCTTTCTGACTTTCTCTATTCTCGTCAGGAATACCATTAGTCAGTTTCAGTATACCCAATCTAACATTATTAGGAGCACTTTCACATACCAAACTTAATTCTCTGAATTGTTCAATTCAATCCAACTCTTTCTCCATCAGCATCGATCTTTTTAGAGGTTCCCTACTCAGTGCATTGACACAACATCTTCCTCACCAAGATGATAATCCAAGCAAAATCTAACCATGTCTATTGCTTCACATTAAGTCTTTGCTGATCAAAGGGGTACTCCAGACTCTTATGATCACTAAACACTCCGAACCTCGAACCATACAAATAACGTCACCGCAACTTCAACCAAACCATGGCTGCCAATTCTAAATCATGAGTCAGATAATTCCTTTCTGGCGCTTTCAATCATCCCGACGCATAAGTTACTACTTACTGATTTTACATCAATACACCATCCAAACCCATCAACGACGCATCACAATATACCACAAATGGTTCCAAAGTCTATTTCACTTTTTCTACTGATTCCTTCATCACTCAAATCCATCAATATTTAAATCATCTTTATCCGCTTATTTATTAAGGACATATTCTACTCGACTTCGTTCCGAACAATCGCGGTAATAAGCATTCCTATTTCAACACTGGTCTAGGCCTCTTTATCCAACATCATAATATCTCCTCATAGGACCACTCTATGGTATTTATAACTCTTCCATAAGGTATAACATAATCTCTCCTCTTCATGGGTTCAAACGGTACATTAATCCGACACTCAGAGCTCAAAACATGTATGTTCCCAATCGTTACTCAAGATACAATACCGACACCATGCAACAAAACTCTATACCACGTCTCTAAAACTTCTCAATTGGCACATTTAATCTCTAAGATTGCTTCTCAACAAGCCTCCTCATTATTCTTTCAATTCGTTCAACTCCGACGCTGAAGTCTCGTGCGGTACCAACGAACAAGTCTAGTTCTAAGGACAAGTGTAACCGTAACTTCACCTCTTTCCAACAACACCCGGTCACAATTAAATATGTTACAGCTGCTGCAACCATTTTTATAAAAAAATTCATCTCGTTAGCTTTCCGACGCTTCGAACGGAATTCAAATCGGATATCCAGAACTCCAGTTATGAATTTCCGAAATTTCATAACGATTCAGCAATCTTCCTGCGATTTGCTTACGGAAATGCTGCTCCCAAGCTCATTCTTTTCAAATTAATCTCATTATTAACATCATCTTATCACATCTCTTCGCTTCCAAACTTCTTATAACTTAAACAACACATTTCATCGCTGAAGTTCGATTTCTGCAACATCCTGAAACCAAATTTATGTACGCCATCATCAACCTTCTTATCCTTGAGATCACACTCGTCTCTTTGCATTACTCGCACTTCGAAACTTTCTCAACAACATCGATAACCTCTACTATCATCTCAATTACTTACTAGTAATCCTACGACAAGGTCTACGACAATACTTCCTTTAATCACTGCTTCAACAGCGACCTTTCACATAAGGCTACTCACACAACAACATCACAGTCCATCAGTAGCACTTGAAGCATCACAACTTCGAAATTCCATTTCTCAGAAATAACCATCATCTACTCCGAGACACTCCAACTGAATAACGACCACAGTCTTCAGCCCAAGTCACCTTCACTTCAGAAAACAATAAGTCTACACTCTTGTACTGCTGCCCTACGCATCACTCTAACATCTTGCATCTGAGACATATCCGAGAAGCATAGCTTCTCCCCCACTAGTCTCAATCCCACTTCTACAGGCAAACAGTTAGAACACACTGAGTACCGATAGTGTTTCACACACATGTCGCATACCGAAAGGACATTAACAACAAGACTCTGGTCACAAGGACCGACTATGCTCTGATACCACTATTGTAACACCCTTCTAAACCCCCGCGGAAAATACAATAATAATCAGAGTAAACATGAAATACAAGGATGTCACAACTTCTTTAACATAAAATACCATAGTCATTTGTCATGCCACACGAGGAACCATTTAACATAAATACAATTCATGTTCAACACAGCGGATTATAATTCATAACATTGCATATTCATCATCATTCATGCAAGTTACTCTAATACAATTATAAAACAACAAAGCCAACAGAGTAATTCGTCTCTAAACTAGCGTTCCCCAGTGTTACAATCAGAGCATGACTCGACACGAACTACGGGCTAGCCTATAAGCTATCTTCACCCAATCAAGACGCCGCTACATCCTTAATCTGAAATCATCAAAGTAAGGGTGAGTTTCATTCGAATTAATAAGCATTATGCAATCATAAGCAATAAAATCTCATAGTAATTATCATCCACTCAATCATACATATAATCGGAATTATTACAACAAGCAAGCATCATCCAACAATATTGGCCATCGGCCCACAACTCATCAATTTCATCAAGGATCAAGTCATATTAACAACATCTTCTCAACACATCAATCAAGTAAACACACCAAGGCATAACACTGGATCTCATCCAATCATGTTATCACCAATGCATATGATGCAACTGACACTATGCATGTGGCACCAAAATTCGTGAATCATATCACAGGACTTCTCTCTTTGATACTGCCCTCTAGTCGCTCACACCCCACATGGGCACACGACTACTGCCTCATCGCTCACACCCCACATGGGCACACGATGACTTCCCGCTAATCTCCACACAATGGGAATTAGCCTTCCAATGCAAATGATTTATGAATAATGCACACATGACACATACTTACATCTTCATACATCATCATCATTCCGATGCTTAACATCGCTTAACACCTCTTACCAATAAGGTCACAACAAGTATGTACATGTATAAGCATCATTCAATCATTCACATTCATACATCACATCATCACAATTAACATACACATCATATTAATGTTAATTGCCACCATAGCCAACATATTAATATTAACAACATATTAATATTCACAATCATCAATCATCATCATCATACATATACAATCATTCACATATGTACACTACATCCTCACAATTAACATACACATCATATTAATGTTAATTGCTACCATAACCAACATATTAATATTAACAATATATTAATATTCACAATCACCAATCATCACCACGATCAAACATCGTTATATCCATCATCATTGCACACAATGTAACAAATTGTCAAAGCAACCCAACAACATAATCACAAAACATATATCATCTACGACATGTTATATACTAACATCACTCAATGGATATCACAATCTCATCACCAACACAAATACATGCATCAATGGTCATATATATAAGCACATATACATATACTATCTTTCAATTCATTAATAATTAAATCGAGTTTAAAAAGTAAAGTTGGCTATTACCCATTTTATCAATTCATCAGATAAAGCATCTCATTAGCTTCGCAACGCCCAAAACGGCACATAAATCGGATACTCAGATCAAAAGTTATGAGTTTTCAAAGATAAAACATTTTTAGAAAAATGCTGCAGGAACGGGGTTGTCCCTACGTGGGAACCGGTTCCTGGCTGTATCCAAAATCACGTCTCTGATTTTTACTATGGGGAACCGGGTTGTCCCTACATGGGAACCGGTTCCCAGCTACCCAGAATCCATATTTCTCTGTTTTTACAAGGGGGAACCGGTTCGTCCCACATGGGAACCGGTTCCTACGTACCTGCACAGCCAGAATCAATATTTTGATAGCTTTTACCCTATCCCATAACCCCAATTTCAGGTACATACGAACATAGCACACAATTACCATCAGTTTGCACATCATAACATATTTCAGACAAGTTTTATACAAGTATTAACACATATAACATGAATATCAACAAAATCATGTAATTCATACAATTCATCAAAACCTAACATAAATCCCAAACCCGACACGTACGATTGAACTAGATAACAATCCTAATCAATCATACTACCTACAATCACATAAGGAATACTAACCCGAAGAATCCCCCCTTACCTCAGAGTCGAAACTTCGAAGGTTCTCTTCCCCTTTGGCTCTTCTCACTTTCACGTGTTCTCCTTTCTTCAGACTCAGTTCCTGCTTCTGCTTCCTCTTTTTCCCAAATTCCTTATTTTATGAAAAATAAAATAAAATATTATAATGGGCTTGCTTAGTCAACACCCCCTCTTCTGCTAATCACCACTCTAGGCCCAAATGCCAATATCTCATCATTTTCCATATAATTCAACCAAATACCAAAATAATTCTAATTAATAATTTAATTTACGATTAAATTAAACTTAGAAAATATGGGGTGTTACATAACGAAATTCGTGACTTTTACGTAGTATATAGCATACGAAAATCTTCCAAAAGACCAAACTTTGCAAGTTTAACAAACTTCGTGACTTTTATGTAGTATAGCACAAGAGAATCTTCCAAAATACCTATGTATACAAGTTTAACGAACTTCGTGACTTTTATGTAGCATAGCACACGAATATCTCCCAAATTACAAAATTTTGCAAGTTTAACGAATTTTGTGACTATTATGAACTATAGCTTACGAAATCTTCCAAAATACCAAAATTTGTAAGTTTAACAAACTTCGTGACTTTTATGTACTATAGCACACTAAAATCTTACAAAGACCAAATTTTGCTAGTATAACGAAATTCTGACTTTTAAGTAGTATGTAGCATACGAAAATCTTCCAAAAGACCAAACTTTGCAAGTTTAACAAACTTCGTGACTTATATGTAGTATAGCACAAGAAAATCTTCCAAAATACCTATGTATACAAATTTAACGAACTTCGTGACTTTTATGTAGCATAGCACACGAATATCTCCCAAATTACAAAATTTTGCAAGTTTAACGAATTTTGTGACTATTATGAACTATAGCTTACGAAATCTTCCAAAATACCAAAATTTGTAAGTTTAACAAACTTCGTGACTTTTATGTACTATAGCACACTAAAATCTTCCAAAGACCAAATTTTGCTAGTATAACGAAATTCGTGACTTTTACGTAGTATATAGCATACGAAAATCTTCCAAAAGACCAAACTTTGCAAGTTTAACAAACTTCGTGACTTTTATGTAGTATAGCACAAGAGAATCTTCCAAAATACCTATGTATACAAGTTTAACGAACTTCGTGACTTTTATGTAGCATAGCACACGAATATCTCCCAAATTACAAAATTTTGCAAGTTTAACGAATTTTGTGACTATTATGAACTATAGCTTACGAAATCTTCCAAAATACCAAAATTTGTAAGTTTAACAAACTTCGTGACTTTTATGTACTATAGCACACTAAAATCTTACAAAGACCAAATTTTGCTAGTATAACGAAATTCTGACTTTTACGTAGTATGTAGCATACGAAAATCTTCCAAAAGACCAAACTTTGCAAGTTTAACAAACTTCGTGACTTATATGTAGTATAGCACAAGAAAATCTTCCAAAATACCTATGTATACAAGTTTAACGAACTTCGTGACTTTTATGTAGCATAGCACACGAATATCTCCCAAATTACAAAATTTTGCAAGTTTAACGAATTTTGTGACTATTATGAACTATAGCTTACGAAATCTTCCAAAATACCAAAATTTGTAAGTTTAACAAACTTCGTGACTTTTATGTACTATAGCACACTAAAATCTTCCAAAGACCAAATTTTGCTAGTATAACGAAATTCGTGACTTTTACGTAGTATATAGCATACGAAAATCTTCCAAAAGACCAAACTTTGCAAGTTTAACAAACTTCGTGACTTTTATGTAGTATAGCACAAGAGAATCTTCCAAAATACCTATGTATACAAGTTTAACGAACTTCGTGACTTTTATGTAGCATAGCACACGAATATCTCCCAAATTACAAAATTTTGCAAGTTTAACGAATTTTGTGACTATTATGAACTATAGCTTACGAAATCTTCCAAAATACCAAAATTTGTAAGTTTAACAAACTTCGTGACTTTTATGTACTATAGCACACTAAAATCTTCCAAAGACCAAATTTTGCTAGTATAACGAAATTCGTGACTTTTACGTAGTATATAGCATACGAAAATCTTCCAAAAGACCAAACTTTGCAAGTTTAACAAACTTCGTGACTTATATGTAGTATAGCACAAGAAAATCTTCCAAAATACCTATGTATACAAGTTTAACGAACTTCGTGACTTTTATGTAGCATAGCACACGAATATCTCCCAAATTACAAAATTTTGCAAGTTTAACGAATTTTGTGACTATTATGAACTATAGCTTACGAAATCTTCCAAAATACCAAAATTTGTAAGTTTAACAAACTTCGTGACTTTTATGTACTATAGCACACTAAAATCTTCCAAAGACCAAATTTTGCTAGTATAACGAAATTCGTGACTTTTACGTAGTATATAGCATACGAAAATCTTCCAAAAGACCAAACTTTGCAAGTTTAACAAACTTCGTGACTTTTATGTAGTATAGCACAAGAAAATCTTCCAAAATACCTATGTATACAAGTTTAACGAACTTCGTGACTTTTATGTAGCATAGCACACGAATATCTCCCAAATTACAAAATTTTGCAAGTTTAACGAATTTTGTGACTATTATGAACTATAGCTTACGAAATCTTCCAAAATACCAAAATTTGTAAGTTTAACAAACTTCGTGACTTTTATGTACTATAGCACACTAAAATCTTCCAAAGACCAAATTTTGCTAGTATAACGAAATTCGTGACTTTTACGTAGTATATAGCATACGAAAATCTTCCAAAAGACCAAACTTTGCAAGTTTAACAAACTTCGTGACTTATATGTAGTATAGCACAAGAAAATCTTCCAAAATACCTATGTATACAAGTTTAACGAACTTCGTGACTTTTATGTAGCATAGCACACGAATATCTCCCAAATTACAAAATTTTGCAAGTTTAACGAATTTTGTGACTATTATGAACTATAGCTTACGAAATCTTCCAAAATACCAAAATTTGTAAGTTTAACAAACTTCGTGACTTTTATGTACTATAGCACACTAAAATCTTCCAAAGACCAAATTTTGCTAGTATAACGAAATTCGTGACTTTTACGTAGTATATAGCATACGAAAATCTTCCAAAAGACCAAACTTTGCAAGTTTAACAAACTTCGTGACTTATATGTAGTATAGCACAAGAAAATCTTCCAAAATACCTATGTATACAAGTTTAACGAACTTCGTGACTTTTATGTAGCATAGCACACGAATATCTCCCAAATTACAAAATTTTGCAAGTTTAACGAATTTTGTGACTATTATGAACTATAGCTTACGAAATCTTCCAAAATACCAAAATTTGTAAGTTTAACAAACTTCGTGACTTTTATGTACTATAGCACACTAAAATCTTCCAAAGACCAAATTTTGCTAGTATAACGAAATTCGTGACTTTTACGTAGTATATAGCATACGAAAATCTTCCAAAAGACCAAACTTTGCAAGTTTAACAAACTTCGTGACTTATATGTAGTATAGCACAAGAAAATCTTCCAAAATACCTATGTATACAAGTTTAACGAACTTCGTGACTTTTATGTAGCATAGCACACGAATATCTCCCAAATTACAAAATTTTGCAAGTTTAACGAATTTTGTGACTATTATGAACTATAGCTTACGAAATCTTCCAAAATACCAAAATTTGTAAGTTTAACAAACTTCGTGACTTTTATGTACTATAGCACACTAAAATCTTCCAAAGACCAAATTTTGCTAGTATAACGAAATTCGTGACTTTTACGTAGTATATAGCATACGAAAATCTTCCAAAAGACCAAACTTTGCAAGTTTAACAAACTTCGTGACTTATATGTAGTATAGCACAAGAAAATCTTCCAAAATACCTATGTATACAAGTTTAACGAACTTCGTGACTTTTATGTAGCATAGCACACGAATATCTCCCAAATTACAAAATTTTGCAAGTTTAACGAATTTTGTGACTATTATGAACTATAGCTTACGAAATCTTCCAAAATACCAAAATTTGTAAGTTTAACAAACTTCGTGACTTTTATGTACTATAGCACACTAAAATCTTCCAAAGACCAAATTTTGCTAGTATAACGAAATTCGTGACTTTTACGTAGTATGTAGCATACGAAAATCTTCCAAAAGACCAAACTTTGCAAGTTTAACAAACTTCGTGACTTATATGTAGTATAGCACAAGAAAATCTTCCAAAATACCTATGTATACAAGTTTAACGAACTTCGTGACTTTTATGTAGCATAGCACACGAATATCTCCCAAATTACAAAATTTTGCAAGTTTAACGAATTTTGTGACTATTATGAACTATAGCTTACGAAATCTTCCAAAATACCAAAATTTGTAAGTTTAACAAACTTCGTGACTTTTATGTACTATAGCACACTAAAATCTTCCAAAGACCAAATTTTGCTAGTATAACGAAATTCGTGACTTTTACGTAGTATATAGCATACGAAAATCTTCCAAAAGACCAAACTTTGCAAGTTTAACAAACTTCGTGACTTTTATGTAGTATAGCACAAGAGAATCTTCCAAAATACCTATGTATACAAGTTTAACGAACTTCGTGACTTTTATGTAGCATAGCACACGAATATCTCCCAAATTACAAAATTTTGCAAGTTTAACGAATTTTGTGACTATTATGAACTATAGCTTACGAAATCTTCCAAAATACCAAAATTTGTAAGTTTAACAAACTTCGTGACTTTTATGTACTATAGCACACTAAAATCTTACAAAGACCAAATTTTGCTAGTATAACGAAATTCTGACTTTTACGTAGTATGTAGCATACGAAAATCTTCCAAAAGACCAAACTTTGCAAGTTTAACAAACTTCGTGACTTATATGTAGTATAGCACAAGAAAATCTTCCAAAATACCTATGTATACAAGTTTAACGAACTTCGTGACTTTTATGTAGCATAGCACACGAATATCTCCCAAATTACAAAATTTTGCAAGTTTAACGAATTTTGTGACTATTATGAACTATAGCTTACGAAATCTTCCAAAATACCAAAATTTGTAAGTTTAACAAACTTCGTGACTTTTATGTACTATAGCACACTAAAATCTTCCAAAGACCAAATTTTGCTAGTATAACGAAATTCGTGACTTTTACGTAGTATATAGCATACGAAAATCTTCCAAAAGACCAAACTTTGCAAGTTTAACAAACTTCGTGACTTTTATGTAGTATAGCACAAGAGAATCTTCCAAAATACCTATGTATACAAGTTTAACGAACTTCGTGACTTTTATGTAGCATAGCACACGAATATCTCCCAAATTACAAAATTTTGCAAGTTTAACGAATTTTGTGACTATTATGAACTATAGCTTACGAAATCTTCCAAAATACCAAAATTTGTAAGTTTAACAAACTTCGTGACTTTTATGTACTATAGCACACTAAAATCTTACAAAGACCAAATTTTGCTAGTATAACGAAATTCTGACTTTTACGTAGTATGTAGCATACGAAAATCTTCCAAAAGACCAAACTTTGCAAGTTTAACAAACTTCGTGACTTATATGTAGTATAGCACAAGAAAATCTTCCAAAATACCTATGTATACAAGTTTAACGAACTTCGTGACTTTTATGTAGCATAGCACACGAATATCTCCCAAATTACAAAATTTTGCAAGTTTAACGAATTTTGTGACTATTATGAACTATAGCTTACGAAATCTTCCAAAATACCAAAATTTGTAAGTTTAACAAACTTCGTGACTTTTATGTACTATAGCACACTAAAATCTTCCAAAGACCAAATTTTGCTAGTATAACGAAATTCGTGACTTTTACGTAGTATATAGCATACGAAAATCTTCCAAAAGACCAAACTTTGCAAGTTTAACAAACTTCGTGACTTATATGTAGTATAGCACAAGAAAATCTTCCAAAATACCTATGTATACAAGTTTAACGAACTTCGTGACTTTTATGTAGCATAGCACACGAATATCTCCCAAATTACAAAATTTTGCAAGTTTAACGAATTTTGTGACTATTATGAACTATAGCTTACGAAATCTTCCAAAATACCAAAATTTGTAAGTTTAACAAACTTCGTGACTTTTATGTACTATAGCACACTAAAATCTTCCAAAGACCAAATTTTGCTAGTATAACGAAATTCGTGACTTTTACGTAGTATGTAGCATACGAAAATCTTCCAAAAGACCAAACTTTGCAAGTTTAACAAACTTCGTGACTTATATGTAGTATAGCACAAGAAAATCTTCCAAAATACCTATGTATACAAGTTTAACGAACTTCGTGACTTTTATGTAGCATAGCACACGAATATCTCCCAAATTACAAAATTTTGCAAGTTTAACGAATTTTGTGACTATTATGAACTATAGCTTACGAAATCTTCCAAAATACCAAAATTTGTAAGTTTAACAAACTTCGTGACTTTTATGTACTATAGCACACTAAAATCTTCCAAAGACCAAATTTTGCTAGTATAACGAAATTCGTGACTTTTACGTAGTATATAGCATACGAAAATCTTCCAAAAGACCAAACTTTGCAAGTTTAACAAACTTCGTGACTTATATGTAGTATAGCACAAGAAAATCTTCCAAAATACCTATGTATACAAGTTTAACGAACTTCGTGACTTTTATGTAGCATAGCACACGAATATCTCCCAAATTACAAAATTTTGCAAGTTTAACGAATTTTGTGACTATTATGAACTATAGCTTACGAAATCTTCCAAAATACCAAAATTTGTAAGTTTAACAAACTTCGTGACTTTTATGTACTATAGCACACTAAAATCTTACAAAGACCAAATTTTGCTAGTATAACGAAATTCTGACTTTTACGTAGTATGTAGCATACGAAAATCTTCCAAAAGACCAAACTTTGCAAGTTTAACAAACTTCGTGACTTATATGTAGTATAGCACAAGAAAATCTTCCAAAATACCTATGTATACAAGTTTAACGAACTTCGTGACTTTTATGTAGCATAGCACACGAATATCTCCCAAATTACAAAATTTTGCAAGTTTAACGAATTTTGTGACTATTATGAACTATAGCTTACGAAATCTTCCAAAATACCAAAATTTGTAAGTTTAACAAACTTCGTTACTTTTATGTACTATAGCACACTAAAATCTTCCAAAGACCAAATTTTGCTAGTATAACGAAATTCGTGACTTTTACGTAGTATATAGCATACGAAAATCTTCCAAAAGACCAAACTTTGCAAGTTTAACAAACTTCGTGACTTATATGTAGTATAGCACAAGAAAATCTTCCAAAATACCTATGTATACAAGTTTAACGAACTTCGTGACTTTTATGTAGCATAGCACACGAATTATCTCCCAAATTACAAAATTTTGCAAGTTTAACGAATTTTGTGACTATTATGAACTATAGCTTACGAAATCTTCCAAAATACCAAAATTTGTAAGTTTAACAAACTTCGTGACTTTTATGTACTATAGCACACTAAAATCTTCAAAAGACCAAATTTTGCTAGTATAACGAAATTCGTGACTTTTACGTAGTATGTAGCATACGAAAATCTTCCAAAAGACCAAACTTTGCAAGTTTAACAAACTTCGTGACTTATATGTAGTATAGCACAAGAAAATCTTCCAAAATACCTATGTATACAAGTTTAACGAACTTCGTGACTTTTATGTAGCATAGCACACGAATATCTCCCAAATTACAAAATTTTGCAAGTTTAACGAATTTTGTGACTATTATGAACTATAGCTTACGAAATCTTCCAAAATACCAAAATTTGTATGTTTAAAAAACTTCGTGACTTTTATGTACTATAGCACACTAAAATCTTCCAAAGACCAAATTTTGCTAGTATAACGAAATTCGTGACTTTTACGTAGTATATAGCATACGAAAATCTTCCAAAAGACCAAACTTTGCAAGTTTAACAAACATCGTGACTTATATGTAGTATAGCACAAGAAAATCTTCCAAAATACCTATGTATACAAGTTTAACGAACTTCGTGACTTTTATGTAGCATAGCACACGAATATCTCCCAAATTACAAAATTTTGCAAGTTTAACGAATTTTGTGACTATTATGAACTATAGCTTACGATGTAACACCCTTCTAAACCCCCGCGGAAAAAATACAATAATAATCAGAGTAAACATGAAATACAAGGATGTCACAACTTCTTTAACATAAAATACCATAGTCATTTGTCATACCACACGAGGAACCATTTAACATAATTACAATTCATGTTCAACACAGCGGATTATAATTCATAACATTGCATATTCATCATCATTCATGCAAGTTACTCTAATACAATTATAAAACAACAAGGCCAACAGAGTAATTCGTCTCTAAACTAGCGTTCCCCAGTGTTACAATCAGAGCATGACTCGACACGAACTACGGGCTAGCCTACAAGCTATCTTCACCCAATCAAGACGCCGCTACATCCTTAATCTGAAATCATCAAAGTAAGGGTGAGTTTCATTCGAATTAATAAGCATTATGCAATCATAAGCAATAAAATCTCATAGTAATTATCATCCACTCAAACATACACATAAGCGGAATTATTACAACAAGCAAGCATCAATCCAACAATATTGGCCATCGGCCCACAACTCATTAATTCCATCAATGATCAAGTTATATTAACAACATCTTCTCAATACATCAATCATGTAAACACACCAAGGCATAACACTGGATCGCATCCAATCATGTTATAACCAATGCATATGATGCAACTGACACTATGCATGTGGTACCAAAATTCGTGAATCACATTCACAGGACTTCTCTCTTTGATACTGCCCTCTAGTCGCTCACACCCCACATGGGCACACGACTACTGCTTCATCGCTCACACCCCACATGGGCACACGATGACTTCCCGCTAATCTCCGCACAATGGGAATTAGCCTTCCAATGCAAATGATTTATGAATAATGCACACATGACACATACTTACATCTTCATACATCATCATCATTCCGATGCTTAACATCGCTTAACACCTCTTACCAATAAGGTCACAACAAGTATGTACATGTTTAAGCATCATTCAATCATTCACATACATACACCACATCATCACAATAACATACACATCATAGTAATGTTAATTGCCACCATAACCAACATATTAATATTAACAACATATTAATATTCACAATCATCAATCATCACCATCATCATACATCGTTACATCTATCATCATTACACACCATGTAATAAATTGGTAAATCAATTCAACAACATAATCACAAAACATGTATTCATTTACGACATGTTATAAACCAACATCACCCAATGAATATCATAATCCCATCACCAATACAAACATGTATCAATAATCATATATAAATAAGCACATATTTGCTACAATCATCATCATCATCAAGAATAGCAACATATATTTATCATCATTCTAAACCAATCAAATCATCATCACTTAGATCGTTTAATAAGGTTCAGTTAGCCCAAAACGGCGCATCAAATGAACCAACGGTTAGAAAGTTATGCCTCTTTGAACTCTCCTAAAAATATCACAAAACATCAACAGCACGCGGCGCCATCACACATTCGCGGCGCGGAACGAATCGGAACAACGCCTTCGCGGCGCGGTCACATGTTCGCGGCGCGTACTGAACGCAACAAGACTTCCTGACCTCCTACCTTCAGGTTCGCGGCGCCTCCCCTATGTACGCGGCGCGAACCGCGATTCTAAAAACCCCAATCTGCAGAAAACAGCATTCCATGTATCCCAAAACACTCCAACACATACCAGTGCGAACATGGAGAATTAGAATGCACAAACAACACAATTTACGTCTCGTAATGCACCAAATATACATCAATTGAGATTATAACAACACATACATCATAGATTCAACACAGGGGTCAAATATCATTGATTTTCACACAATTACACATTTCAAACAAGTTATTGACATGTATTAACATCATATATCACCAGTATCAACAGAATCATGTCAATTCATACAAGATTATCAAAACCTAACAAAATTCCCAACCCGACACGTACGATTGAACTAGACCGCAATCCTAATCAATCATACTACCTACAATCACATAAGGAATACTAACCCGAAGAATCCCCCCTTACCTCAGAGTCGAATCTTTGAAGATCTTCTTCCCTTTTGGCTCTTCTCACTTCACGTGTTCTCCCTTTTTCCAAAATCTGCTTCTACTGCTTCTCTTTTCCCAATTCCTTTATTTTATGAAAAAATAAAATAAAATATTATAATGGGCTTGCTTAGTCAACACCCCCTCTTCTGCTAATCACCACTCTAGGCCCAATGCCAATAACTCATCATTTTCCAAATAATTCCTAATAAAAATACTAAAATTGCAATTATTTAATTTAAATCCAAATTAAATTAATAAACTGAAAATATGGGGTGTTACAACTCTCCCCCACTAAAAGAGTTTTCGTCCTCGAAAACATACTTCAAGTAAAAGTCCCAGATAAGAGTACTTCATTTGACTCTCCCATTCTCCGTTAACACCTTCTTGATCGAGTCTCAAAATTCATCTGACATAACCAACACAAGCATATCTCATGCATTCAATCTCAGTTCTTACGTTGCATTTGACCATCCCCAGGTGTACCACTCGCTATAACTCCAACGGTTAACAACAATGAACTTCGAGGTGCGATCTATACAATACGCTCAATAACTGAATAATACAATTACACAATCCATGGTATGATCACAACTGATCAGCACTGTAGTAATGGATTCCATTTACCCACGTACCAACCTTAGACACACTCTTCCAATTGAGCGATAAAGTAATACCTACACTTACTCAAAGTAAATCCCCGAGTTACTACATCTATTAAAAACATTCCTCCCTCGGAACAAGCACACATCAGTAGTTATAATTACATAGCTCATCATCCTCAATATACCATTGCTTACAAGATAGCTCAACTGAGTCCCGCTCTCCACTAAGAATCAAATTAACTTCGTCCTTCATAGAGTATAATTCCTCATTATATTCATAAATTTACATAACACCTTACAACCGTACGAATTTATTATAGCGTCATGTAATATCAATTCTTCTTCTTAACTCCTCCGAATACATACTCATCAGCTACGCACAACCATAACAACATATCCATCGTCTCGGCAATTATTCAAAAGGTCCTAATCCTTTGGCACGACATCCTTATGTCTACGAGATTCCAAATCCAACCTATAGATCAACATATATTCTCCATGTAGAACCCCGACATATTAATCCTCACTGCTCACGAGTAGCACTCATAACACCACTTTACATCATACTTTCGCTGTACGACTTCGACTACTCGTCTTAAGTCACCGTCCAATGCTTTGCACCCCTTCATATTTACTTTCTCATAAGTTCCCACAATATGGTGAGTGGTTATTCTCGCATCTCAGCATTCATCACATCTTATACCATTAAGGTAACAAGCAACCTTATACCATCTATATGATTCCGCCTATTATCAACAAGAGATTAAGGGTGATCAAGTCCTCAATTTGTCAATAGATAGCCGACAATCATATTTAAGCATAGACCGTTGTTACTACATAATAGCGTCTTTTCCGAGTTTGCACCCAAACTCATTAACATTTCTATAGTCTAATAATTCTCTATGGTGTCCTTCTTCTAGAATATTCTTTCTCAACTCGGTAACACGCGGAACACAACAGCGACCACCAACCTCATTATACCATCCTCTCCGATTCTAAACCCGTCATCTTTACTTTGGTAATCCAAAGTAGACTTATCGATCAACTCAACATCAACTTTCTGATTTCCTCTAATCTCGTCAGGAATACCATTAGTCAGTTTCAGTATACCCAATCTAACATTATTAGGAGCACCTTCACATACCAAACTTAATTCTCTGAATTGTTCAATTAAATCCAACTCTTTCACCATCAGCATCGACATTTTTAGAGGCAACCTCGTACCATACAAATAATGTCTCTGCAACATCAAAACAAAACCATGGCTGCCAATTCTAAATCGTGAGTCAGATAATTACTTTCCTGCGCTTTCAATCGTCCCGACGCATAAGTTACTACTTACTGGTTTACATCAATACACCATCCAAACCCATCAACGACGCATCACAATATACCAAAAATGGTTCCATAGTCTATTTCACTCATCACTCAAATCCATTAATACTTAAATCATCTTTATCGTCTTATCCATCAACGACATATTCTACTCGACTTCGTTCCGAACAATCACGGTAATAGGCATTCCTATCCAGCACTTGTTCGTGCTTATTTAACCGATATCATCATATCTCCTCATAGGACCAGTCTATGGTATTTATAACTCTCCCATAAGGTAGAACATAATTTCACCTCTTCGTAGTCTCAAACGACACTCTAGTCCGATACTTAGAGCTCAAGATATGAATGTTTCTAATTGTTATCCAAAATACAATACCGACACCATGCAGCGACACCTTAAATGATATTTCCAAAACTCCACAAATGGTACACTTAATTCCTAAAATTGCTTCTCAACAAGCCTCCTCATTATTCCTTTATTCTGTTTAACTCTGACACTGACATCCCATGTTGCACCAACGAACAATCTAGTTCTAAGGACAAGTGTAACCGTAACTTCACCTTTTTCTAACATCATCCTGACACAATTAAACATGTTACAGCTGCTGCAACCATTTTTATAACAAAGTTCATCTCGTTAGCTTTCCGACGCTTCAAACGGAACTCAAATCGGATGTCCAGAACTCCAGTTATGAATTTTCGAAATTTCATAACAATTCAGCAATCTTCCTGCGATTTGCTTACGGAAATTCTACTCCAAAACTCATTCTTTTCAAATTAATCTCATTATTAACATCATCTTATCACATCCCTTCGCTTCCAAACTTCTTATAACTTAAACAACACATTTCATCGTTGAAGTTCGATTTCTGCAACACCCTGAAACCAATTTCATGTACGCCATCATCAACCTTCTTATCCTTGAGATCATACTCGTCTCTTTCCATTACTCGCACTCCGAAACTTCCTCAACAAAATCGATAACCTCTACTATCATCTCAATTACTTACTAGTAATCCTACGACAAGGTCTACGACAATACTTCCTTTAATCACTGCTTCAACAGCGACCTTTCACATAAGGCTACTCACACAACAACATCACGGTTCATCAGTAGCACTTGAAGCATCACAACTTCGAAATTCCATTTTCCAGAAATAACCATCATCTACTCCGAGACACTCCGACTGAACAACAACCACAGTCTTCAGCCCATGTCACCTTCACTCCAGAAAACAATAACTCTACACTCTTGTACTGCTGCTCTGCGCATCACTCAATCATCTTGCATCTGAGACATATCCGAGAAGCATAGCTTCTCCCCCACTAGTTTCAATCCCACTTCTGCAGACAAACAGTTAGAACACACTGAGTACCAACAGTGTTTCACACACATGTCGCGTACCGAAAGGAAATTAACAACAAGACTCTGGTCACAAGGACCGACTATGCTCTGATACCACTATTGTAACACCCTTCTAAACCCCCGCGGAAAAAATACAATAATAATCAGAGTAAACATGAAATACAAGGATGTCACAACTTCTTTAACATAAAATACCATAGTCATTTGTCATACCACACGAGGAACCATTTAACATAATTACAATTCATGTTCAACACAGCGGATTATAATTCATAACATTGCATATTCATCATCATTCATGCAAGTTACTCTAATACAATTATAAAACAACAAGGCCAACAGAGTAATTCGTCTCTAAACTAGCGTTCTCCAGTGTTACAATCAGAGCATGACTCGACACGAACTACGGGCTAGCCTACAAGCTATCTTCACCCAATCAAGACGCCGCTACATCCTTAATCTGAAATCATCAAAGTAAGGGTGAGTTTCATTCGAATTAATAAGCATTATGCAATCATAAGCAATAAAATCTCATAGTAATTATCATCCACTCAAACATACACATAATCGGAATTATTACAACAAGCAAGCATCAATCCAACAATATTGGCCATCGGCCCACAACTCATTAATTCCATCAATGATCAAGTTATATTAACAACATCTTCTCAATACATCAATCATGTAAACACACCAAGGCATAACACTGGATCGCATCCAATCATGTTATAACCAATGCATATGATGCAACTGACACTATGCATGTGGTACCAAAATTCGTGAATCACATTCACAGGACTTCTCTCTTTGATACTGCCCTCTAGTCGCTCACACCCCACATGGGCACACGACTACTGCTTCATCGCTCACACCCCACATGGGCACACGATGACTTCCCGCTAATCTCCGCACAATGGGAATTAGCCTTCCAATGCAAATGATTTATGAATAATGCACACATGACACATACTTACATCTTCATACATCATCATCATTCCGATGCTTAACATCGCTTAACACCTCTTACCAATAAGGTCACAACAAGTATGTACATGTTTAAGCATCATTCAATCATTCACATACATACACCACATCATCACAATAACATACACATCATAGTAATGTTAATTGCCACCATAACCAACATATTAATATTAACAACATATTAATATTCACAATCATCAATCATCACCATCATCATACATCGTTACATCTATCATCATTACACACCATGTAATAAATTGGTAAATCAATTCAACAACATAATCACAAAACATGTATTCATTTACGACATGTTATAAACCAACATCACCCAATGAATATCATAATCCCATCACCAATACAAACATGTATCAATAATCATATATAAATAAGCACATATTTGCTACAATCATCATCATCATCAAGAATAGCAACATATATTTATCATCATTATAAACCAATCAAATCATCATCACTTAGATCGTTTAATAAGGTTCAGTTAGCCCAAAACGGCGCATCAAATGAACCAACGGTTAGAAAGTTATGCCTCTTTGAACTCTCCTAAAAATATTACAAAACATCAACAGCACGCGGCGCCATCACACATTCGCGGCGCGGAACGAATCGGAACAACGCCTTCGCGGCGCGGTCACATGTTCGCGGCGCGTACTGAACGCAACAAGACTTCCTGACCTCCTACCTTCAGGTTCGCGGCGCCTCCCCTATGTACGCGGCGCGAACCGCGATTCTAAAAACCCCAATCTGCAGAAAACAGCATTCCATGTATCCCAAAACACTCCAACACATACCAGTGCGAACATGGAGAATTAGAATGCACAAACAACACAATTTACGTCTCGTAATGCACCAAATATACAT
The DNA here is from genome assembly GCF_029867415.1 of Vicia villosa. Taxonomy (NCBI): domain Eukaryota; kingdom Viridiplantae; phylum Streptophyta; class Magnoliopsida; order Fabales; family Fabaceae; genus Vicia; species Vicia villosa. The sequence continues at coordinate 5,768,294 of NC_081181.1, forward strand.
CAATTGAGATTATAACAACACATACATCATAGATTCAACACAGGGGTCAAATATCATTGATTTTCACACAATTACACATTTCAAACAAGTTATTGACATGTATTAACATCATATATCACCAATATCAACAGAATCATGTCAATTCATACAAGATTATCAAAACCTAACAAAATTCCCAACCCGACACGTACGATTGAACTAGACCGCAATCCTAATCAATCATACTACCTACAATCACATAAGGAATACTAACCCGAAGAATCCCCCCTTACCTCAGAGTCGAATCTTTGAAGATCTTCTTCCCTTTTGGCTCTTCTCACTTCACGTGTTCTCCCTTTTTCCAAAATCTGCTTCTACTTCTTCTCTTTTCCCAATTCCTTTATTTTATGAAAAAATAAAATAAAATATTATAATGGGCTTGCTTAGTCAACACCCCCTCTTCTGCTAATCACCACTCTAGGCCCAATGCCAATAACTCATCATTTTCCAAATAATTCCTAATAAAAATACTAAAATTGCAATTATTTAATTTAAATCCAAATTAAATTAATAAACTGAAAATATGGGGTGTTACATACGAAATCTTCCAAAATACCAAAATTTGTAAGTTTAACAAACTTCGTGACTTTTATGTACTATAGCACACTAAAATCTTACAAAGACCAAATTTTGCTAGTATAACGAAATTCTGACTTTTAAGTAGTATGTAGCATACGAAAATCTTCCAAAAGACCAAACTTTGCAAGTTTAACAAACTTCGTGACTTATATGTAGTATAGCACAAGAAAATCTTCCAAAATACCTATGTATACAAGTTTAACGAACTTCGTGACTTTTATGTAGCATAGCACACGAATATCTCCCAAATTACAAAATTTTGCAAGTTTAACGAATTTTGTGACTATTATGAACTATAGCTTACGAAATCTTCCAAAATACCAAAATTTGTAAGTTTAACAAACTTCGTTACTTTTATGTACTATAGCACACTAAAATCTTCCAAAGACCATATTTTGCTAGTATAACGAAATTCGTGACTTTTACGTAGTATATAGCATACGAAAATCTTCCAAAAGACCAAACTTTGCAAGTTTAACAAACTTCGTGACTTATATGTAGTATGGCACAAGAAAATCTTCCAAAATACCTATGTATACAAGTTTAACGAACTTCGTGACTTTTATGTAGCATAGCACACGAATATCTCCCAAATTACAAAATTTTGCAAGTTTAACGAATTTTGTGACTATTATGAACTATAGCTTACGAAATCTTCCAAAATACCAAAATTTGTAAGTTTAACAAACTTCGTGACTTTTATGTACTATAGCACACTAAAATCTTCCAAAGACCAAATTTTGCTAGTATAACGAAATTCGTGACTTTTACGTAGTATATAGCATACGAAAATCTTCCAAAAGACCAAACTTTGCAAGTTTAACAAACTTCGTGACTTATATGTAGTATAGCACAAGAAAATCTTCCAAAATACCTATGTATACAAGTTTAACGAACTTCGTGACTTTTATGTAGCATAGCACACGAATATCTCCCAAATTACAAAATTTTGCAAGTTTAACGAATTTTGTGACTATTATGAACTATAGCTTACGAAATCTTCCAAAATACCAAAATTTGTAAGTTTAACAAACTTCGTGACTTTTATGTACTATAGCACACTAAAATCTTCCAAAGACCAAATTTTGCTAGTATAACGAAATTCGTGACTTTTACGTAGTATATAGCATACGAAAATCTTCCAAAAGACCAAACTTTGCAAGTTTAACAAACTTCGTGACTTATATGTAGTATAGCACAAGAAAATCTTCCAAAATACCTATGTATACAAGTTTAACGAACTTCGTGACTTTTATGTAGCATAGCACACGAATATCTCCCAAATTACAAAATTTTGCAAGTTTAACGAATTTTGTGACTATTATGAACTATAGCTTACGAAATCTTCCAAAATACCAAAATTTGTAAGTTTAACAAACTTCGTGACTTTTATGTACTATAGCACACTAAAATCTTCCAAAGACCAAATTTTGCTAGTTTAACGAAATTCGTGACTTTTACGTAGTATATAGCATACGAAAATCTTCCAAAAGACCAAACTTTGCAAGTTTAACAAACTTCGTGACTTATATGTAGTATAGCACAAGAAAATCTTCCAAAATACCTATGTATACAAGTTTAACGAACTTCGTGACTTTTATGTAGCATAGCACACGAATATCTCCCAAATTACAAAATTTTGCAAGTTTAACGAATTTTGTGACTATTATGAACTATAGCTTACGAAATCTTCCAAAATACCAAAATTTGTAAGTTTAACAAACTTCGTGACTTTTATGTACTATAGCACACTAAAATCTTCCAAAGACCAAATTTTGCTAGTTTAACGAAATTCGTGACTTTTACGTAGTATATAGCATACGAAAATCTTCCAAAAGACCAAACTTTGCAAGTTTAACAAACTTCGTGACTTATATGTAGTATAGCACAAGAAAATCTTCCAAAATACCTATGTATACAAGTTTAACGAACTTCGTGACTTTTATGTAGCATAGCACACGAATATCTCCCAAATTACAAAATTTTGCAAGTTTAACGAATTTTGTGACTATTATGAACTATAGCTTACGAAATCTTCCAAAATACCAAAATTTGTAAGTTTAACAAACTTCGTGACTTTTATGTACTATAGCACACTAAAATCTTCCAAAGACCAAATTTTGCTAGTTTAACGAAATTCGTGACTTTTACGTAGTATATAGCATACGAAAATCTTCCAAAAGACCAAACTTTGCAAGTTTAACAAACTTCGTGACTTATATGTAGTATAGCACAAGAAAATCTTCCAAAATACCTATGTATACAAGTTTAACGAACTTCGTGACTTTTATGTAGCATAGCACACGAATATCTCCCAAATTACAAAATTTTGCAAGTTTAACGAATTTTGTGACTATTATGAACTATAGCTTACGAAATCTTCCAAAATACCAAAATTTGTAAGTTTAACAAACTTCGTGACTTTTATGTACTATAGCACACTAAAATCTTCCAAAGACCAAATTTTGCTAGTTTAACGAAATTCGTGACTTTTACGTAGTATATAGCATACGAAAATCTTCCAAAAGACCAAACTTTGCAAGTTTAACAAACTTCGTGACTTATATGTAGTATAGCACAAGAAAATCTTCCAAAATACCTATGTATACAAGTTTAACGAACTTCGTGACTTTTATGTAGCATAGCACACGAATATCTCCCAAATTACAAAATTTTGCAAGTTTAACGAATTTTGTGACTATTATGAACTATAGCTTACGAAATCTTCCAAAATACCAAAATTTGTAAGTTTAACAAACTTCGTGACTTTTATGTACTATAGCACACTAAAATCTTCCAAAGACCAAATTTTGCTAGTTTAACGAAATTCGTGACTTTTACGTAGTATATAGCATACGAAAATCTTCCAAAAGACCAAACTTTGCAAGTTTAACAAACTTCGTGACTTATATGTAGTATAGCACAAGAAAATCTTCCAAAATACCTATGTATACAAGTTTAACGAACTTCGTGACTTTTATGTAGCATAGCACACGAATATCTCCCAAATTACAAAATTTTGCAAGTTTAACGAATTTTGTGACTATTATGAACTATAGCTTACGAAATCTTCCAAAATACCAAAATTTGTAAGTTTAACAAACTTCGTGACTTTTATGTACTATAGCACACTAAAATCTTCCAAAGACCAAATTTTGCTAGTTTAACGAAATTCGTGACTTTTACGTAGTATATAGCATACGAAAATCTTCCAAAAGACCAAACTTTGCAAGTTTAACAAACTTCGTGACTTATATGTAGTATAGCACAAGAAAATCTTCCAAAATACCTATGTATACAAGTTTAACGAACTTCGTGACTTTTATGTAGCATAGCACACGAATATCTCCCAAATTACAAAATTTTGCAAGTTTAACGAATTTTGTGACTATTATGAACTATAGCTTACGAAATCTTCCAAAATACCAAAATTTGTAAGTTTAACAAACTTCGTGACTTTTATGTACTATAGCACACTAAAATCTTCCAAAGACCAAATTTTGCTAGTATAACGAAATTCGTGACTTTTACGTAGTATATAGCATACGAAAATCTTCCAAAAGACCAAACTTTGCAAGTTTAACAAACTTCGTGACTTATATGTAGTATAGCACAAGAAAATCTTCCAAAATACCTATGTATACAAGTTTAACGAACTTCGTGACTTTTATGTAGCATAGCACACGAATATCTCCCAAATTACAAAATTTTGCAAGTTTAACGAATTTTGTGACTATTATGAACTATAGCTTACGAAATCTTCCAAAATACCAAAATTTGTAAGTTTAACAAACTTCGTGACTTTTATGTACTATAGCACACTAAAATCTTCCAAAGACCAAATTTTGCTAGTTTAACGAAATTCGTGACTTTTACGTAGTATATAGCATACGAAAATCTTCCAAAAGACCAAACTTTGCAAGTTTAACAAACTTCGTGACTTATATGTAGTATAGCACAAGAAAATCTTCCAAAATACCTATGTATACAAGTTTAACGAACTTCGTGACTTTTATGTAGCATAGCACACGAATATCTCCCAAATTACAAAATTTTGCAAGTTTAACGAATTTTGTGACTATTATGAACTATAGCTTACGAAATCTTCCAAAATACCAAAATTTGTAAGTTTAACAAACTTCGTGACTTTTATGTACTATAGCACACTAAAATCTTCCAAAGACCAAATTTTGCTAGTTTAACGAAATTCGTGACTTTTACGTAGTATATAGCATACGAAAATCTTCCAAAAGACCAAACTTTGCAAGTTTAACAAACTTCGTGACTTATATGTAGTATAGCACAAGAAAATCTTCCAAAATACCTATGTATACAAGTTTAACGAACTTCGTGACTTTTATGTAGCATAGCACACGAATATCTCCCAAATTACAAAATTTTGCAAGTTTAACGAATTTTGTGACTATTATGAACTATAGCTTACGAAATCTTCCAAAATACCAAAATTTGTAAGTTTAACAAACTTCGTGACTTTTATGTACTATAGCACACTAAAATCTTCCAAAGACCAAATTTTGCTAGTATAACGAAATTCGTGACTTTTACGTAGTATATAGCATACGAAAATCTTCCAAAAGACCAAACTTTGCAAGTTTAACAAACTTCGTGACTTATATGTAGTATAGCACAAGAAAATCTTCCAAAATACCTATGTATACAAGTTTAACGAACTTCGTGACTTTTATGTAGCATAGCACACGAATATCTCCCAAATTACAAAATTTTGCAAGTTTAACGAATTTTGTGACTATTATGAACTATAGCTTACGAAATCTTCCAAAATACCAAAATTTGTAAGTTTAACAAACTTCGTGACTTTTATGTACTATAGCACACTAAAATCTTCCAAAGACCAAATTTTGCTAGTTTAACGAAATTCGTGACTTTTACGTAGTATATAGCATACGAAAATCTTCCAAAAGACCAAACTTTGCAAGTTTAACAAACTTCGTGACTTATATGTAGTATAGCACAAGAAAATCTTCCAAAATACCTATGTATACAAGTTTAACGAACTTCGTGACTTTTATGTAGCATAGCACACGAATATCTCCCAAATTACAAAATTTTGCAAGTTTAACGAATTTTGTGACTATTATGAACTATAGCTTACGAAATCTTCCAAAATACCAAAATTTGTAAGTTTAACAAACTTCGTGACTTTTATGTACTATAGCACACTAAAATCTTCCAAAGACCAAATTTTGCTAGTTTAACGAAATTCGTGACTTTTACGTAGTATATAGCATACGAAAATCTTCCAAAAGACCAAACTTTGCAAGTTTAACAAACTTCGTGACTTATATGTAGTATAGCACAAGAAAATCTTCCAAAATACCTATGTATACAAGTTTAACGAACTTCGTGACTTTTATGTAGCATAGCACACGAATATCTCCCAAATTACAAAATTTTGCAAGTTTAACGAATTTTGTGACTATTATGAACTATAGCTTACGAAATCTTCCAAAATACCAAAATTTGTAAGTTTAACAAACTTCGTGACTTTTATGTACTATAGCACACTAAAATCTTCCAAAGACCAAATTTTGCTAGTTTAACGAAATTCGTGACTTTTACGTAGTATATAGCATACGAAAATCTTCCAAAAGACCAAACTTTGCAAGTTTAACAAACTTCGTGACTTATATGTAGTATAGCACAAGAAAATCTTCCAAAATACCTATGTATACAAGTTTAACGAACTTCGTGACTTTTATGTAGCATAGCACACGAATATCTCCCAAATTACAAAATTTTGCAAGTTTAACGAATTTTGTGACTATTATGAACTATAGCTTACGAAATCTTCCAAAATACCAAAATTTGTAAGTTTAACAAACTTCGTGACTTTTATGTACTATAGCACACTAAAATCTTCCAAAGACCAAATTTTGCTAGTTTAACGAAATTCGTGACTTTTACGTAGTATATAGCATACGAAAATCTTCCAAAAGACCAAACTTTGCAAGTTTAACAAACTTCGTGACTTATATGTAGTATAGCACAAGAAAATCTTCCAAAATACCTATGTATACAAGTTTAACGAACTTCGTGACTTTTATGTAGCATAGCACACGAATATCTCCCAAATTACAAAATTTTGCAAGTTTAACGAATTTTGTGACTATTATGAACTATAGCTTACGAAATCTTCCAAAATACCAAAATTTGTAAGTTTAACAAACTTCGTGACTTTTATGTACTATAGCACACTAAAATCTTCCAAAGACCAAATTTTGCTAGTTTAACGAAATTCGTGACTTTTACGTAGTATATAGCATACGAAAATCTTCCAAAAGACCAAACTTTGCAAGTTTAACAAACTTCGTGACTTATATGTAGTATAGCACAAGAAAATCTTCCAAAATACCTATGTATACAAGTTTAACGAACTTCGTGACTTTTATGTAGCATAGCACACGAATATCTCCCAAATTACAAAATTTTGCAAGTTTAACGAATTTTGTGACTATTATGAACTATAGCTTACGAAATCTTCCAAAATACCAAAATTTGTAAGTTTAACAAACTTCGTGACTTTTATGTACTATAGCACACTAAAATCTTCCAAAGACCAAATTTTGCTAGTTTAACGAAATTCGTGACTTTTACGTAGTATATAGCATACGAAAATCTTCCAAAAGACCAAACTTTGCAAGTTTAACAAACTTCGTGACTTATATGTAGTATAGCACAAGAAAATCTTCCAAAATACCTATGTATACAAGTTTAACGAACTTCGTGACTTTTATGTAGCATAGCACACGAATATCTCCCAAATTACAAAATTTTGCAAGTTTAACGAATTTTGTGACTATTATGAACTATAGCTTACGAAATCTTCCAAAATACCAAAATTTGTAAGTTTAACAAACTTCGTGACTTTTATGTACTATAGCACACTAAAATCTTCCAAAGACCAAATTTTGCTAGTTTAACGAAATTCGTGACTTTTACGTAGTATATAGCATACGAAAATCTTCCAAAAGACCAAACTTTGCAAGTTTAACAAACTTCGTGACTTATATGTAGTATAGCACAAGAAAATCTTCCAAAATACCTATGTATACAAGTTTAACGAACTTCGTGACTTTTATGTAGCATAGCACACGAATATCTCCCAAATTACAAAATTTTGCAAGTTTAACGAATTTTGTGACTATTATGAACTATAGCTTACGAAATCTTCCAAAATACCAAAATTTGTAAGTTTAACAAACTTCGTGACTTTTATGTACTATAGCACACTAAAATCTTCCAAAGACCAAATTTTGCTAGTTTAACGAAATTCGTGACTTTTACGTAGTATATAGCATACGAAAATCTTCCAAAAGACCAAACTTTGCAAGTTTAACAAACTTCGTGACTTATATGTAGTATAGCACAAGAAAATCTTCCAAAATACCTATGTATACAAGTTTAACGAACTTCGTGACTTTTATGTAGCATAGCACACGAATATCTCCCAAATTACAAAATTTTGCAAGTTTAACGAATTTTGTGACTATTATGAACTATAGCTTACGAAATCTTCCAAAATACCAAAATTTGTAAGTTTAACAAACTTCGTGACTTTTATGTACTATAGCACACTAAAATCTTCCAAAGACCAAATTTTGCTAGTTTAACGAAATTCGTGACTTTTACGTAGTATATAGCATACGAAAATCTTCCAAAAGACCAAACTTTGCAAGTTTAACAAACTTCGTGACTTATATGTAGTATAGCACAAGAAAATCTTCCAAAATACCTATGTATACAAGTTTAACGAACTTCGTGACTTTTATGTAGCATAGCACACGAATATCTCCCAAATTACAAAATTTTGCAAGTTTAACGAATTTTGTGACTATTATGAACTATAGCTTACGAAATCTTCCAAAATACCAAAATTTGTAAGTTTAACAAACTTCGTGACTTTTATGTACTATAGCACACTAAAATCTTCCAAAGACCAAATTTTGCTAGTTTAACGAAATTCGTGACTTTTACGTAGTATATAGCATACGAAAATCTTCCAAAAGACCAAACTTTGCAAGTTTAACAAACTTCGTGACTTATATGTAGTATAGCACAAGAAAATCTTCCAAAATACCTATGTATACAAGTTTAACGAACTTCGTGACTTTTATGTAGCATAGCACACGAATATCTCCCAAATTACAAAATTTTGCAAGTTTAACGAATTTTGTGACTATTATGAACTATAGCTTACGAAATCTTCCAAAATACCAAAATTTGTAAGTTTAACAAACTTCGTGACTTTTATGTACTATAGCACACTAAAATCTTCCAAAGACCAAATTTTGCTAGTTTAACGAAATTCGTGACTTTTACGTAGTATATAGCATACGAAAATCTTCCAAAAGACCAAACTTTGCAAGTTTAACAAACTTCGTGACTTATATGTAGTATAGCACAAGAAAATCTTCCAAAATACCTATGTATACAAGTTTAACGAACTTCGTGACTTTTATGTAGCATAGCACACGAATATCTCCCAAATTACAAAATTTTGCAAGTTTAACGAATTTTGTGACTATTATGAACTATAGCTTACGAAATCTTCCAAAATACCAAAATTTGTAAGTTTAACAAACTTCGTGACTTTTATGTACTATAGCACACTAAAATCTTCCAAAGACCAAATTTTGCTAGTTTAACGAAATTCGTGACTTTTACGTAGTATATAGCATACGAAAATCTTCCAAAAGACCAAACTTTGCAAGTTTAACAAACTTCGTGACTTATATGTAGTATAGCACAAGAAAATCTTCCAAAATACCTATGTATACAAGTTTAACGAACTTCGTGACTTTTATGTAGCATAGCACACGAATATCTCCCAAATTACAAAATTTTGCAAGTTTAACGAATTTTGTGACTATTATGAACTATAGCTTACGAAATCTTCCAAAATACCAAAATTTGTAAGTTTAACAAACTTCGTGACTTTTATGTACTATAGCACACTAAAATCTTCCAAAGACCAAATTTTGCTAGTTTAACGAAATTCGTGACTTTTACGTAGTATATAGCATACGAAAATCTTCCAAAAGACCAAACTTTGCAAGTTTAACAAACTTCGTGACTTATATGTAGTATAGCACAAGAAAATCTTCCAAAATACCTATGTATACAAGTTTAACGAACTTCGTGACTTTTATGTAGCATAGCACACGAATATCTCCCAAATTACAAAATTTTGCAAGTTTAACGAATTTTGTGACTATTATGAACTATAGCTTACGAAATCTTCCAAAATACCAAAATTTGTAAGTTTAACAAACTTCGTGACTTTTATGTACTATAGCACACTAAAATCTTCCAAAGACCAAATTTTGCTAGTTTAACGAAATTCGTGACTTTTACGTAGTATATAGCATACGAAAATCTTCCAAAAGACCAAACTTTGCAAGTTTAACAAACTTCGTGACTTATATGCAGTATAGCACAAGAAAATCTTCCAAAATACCTATGTATACAAGTTTAACGAACTTCGTGACTTTTATGTAGCATAGCACACGAATATCTCCCAAATTACAAAATTTTGCAAGTTTAACGAATTTTGTGACTATTATGAACTATAGCTTACGAAATCTTCCAAAATACCAAAATTTGTAAGTTTAACAAACTTCGTGACTTTTATGTACTATAGCACACTAAAATCTTCCAAAGACCAAATTTTGCTAGTTTAACGAAATTCGTGACTTTTACGTAGTATATAGCATACGAAAATCTTCCAAAAGACCAAACTTTGCAAGTTTAACAAACTTCGTGACTTATATGTAGTATAGCACAAGAAAATCTTCCAAAATACCTATGTATACAAGTTTAACGAACTTCGTGACTTTTATGTAGCATAGCACACGAATATCTCCCAAATTACAAAATTTTGCAAGTTTAACGAATTTTGTGACTATTATGAACTATAGCTTACGAAATCTTCCAAAATACCAAAATTTGTAAGTTTAACAAACTTCGTGACTTTTATGTACTATAGCACACTAAAATCTTCCAAAGACCAAATTTTGCTAGTTTAACGAAATTCGTGACTTTTACGTAGTATATAGCATACGAAAATCTTCCAAAAGACCAAACTTTGCAAGTTTAACAAACTTCGTGACTTATATGTAGTATAGCACAAGAAAATCTTCGAAAATACCTATGTATACAAGTTTAACGAACTTCGTGACTTTTATGTAGCATAGCACACGAATATCTCCCAAATTACAAAATTTTGCAAGTTTAACGAATTTTGTGACTATTATGAACTATAGCTTACGAAATCTTCCAAAATACCAAAATTTGTAAGTTTAACAAACTTCGTGACTTTTATGTACTATAGCACACTAAAATCTTCCAAAGACCAAATTTTGCTAGTATAACGAAATTCGTGACTTTTACGTAGTATATAGCATACGAAAATCTTCCAAAAGACCAAACTTTGCAAGTTTAACAAACTTCGTGACTTTTATGTAGTATAGCACAAGAGAATCTTCCAAAATACCTATGTATACAAGTTTAACGAACTTCGTGACTTTTATGTAGCATAGCACACGAATATCTCCCAAATTACAAAATTTTGCAAGTTTAACGAATTTTGTGACTATTATGAACTATAGCTTACGAAATCTTCCAAAATACCAAAATTTGTATGTTTAACAAACTTCGTGACTTTTATGTACTATAGCACACTAAAATCTTACAAAGACCAAATTTTGCTAGTATAACGAAATTCTGACTTTTACGTAGTATGTAGCATACGAAAATCTTCCAAAAGACCAAACTTTGCAAGTTTAACAAACTTCGTGACTTATATGTAGTATAGCACAAGAAAATCTTCCAAAATACCTATGTATACAAGTTTAACGAACTTCGTGACTTTTATGTAGCATAGCACACGAATATCTCCCAAATTACAAAATTTTGCAAGTTTAACGAATTTTGTGACTATTATGAACTATAGCTTACGAAATCTTCCAAAATACCAAAATTTGTAAGTTTAACAAACTTCGTGACTTTTATGTACTATAGCACACTAAAATCTTCCAAAGACCAAATTTTGCTAGTTTAACGAAATTCGTGACTTTTACGTAGTATATAGCATACGAAAATCTTCCAAAAGACCAAACTTTGCAAGTTTAACAAACTTCGTGACTTATATGAAGTATAGCAAAAGAAAATCTTCCAAAATACCTATGTATACAAGTTTAATGAACTTCGTGACTTTTATGTAGCATAGCACACGAATATCTCCCAAATTACAAAATTTTGCAAGTTTAACGAATTTTGTGACTATTATGAACTATAGCTTACGAAATCTTCCAAAATACCAAAATTTGTAAGTTTAACAAACTTCGTGACTTTTATGTACTATAGCACACTAAAATCTTCCAAAGACCAAATGTTGCTAGTTTAACGAAATTCGTGACTTTTATGTAGTATATAGCATACGAAAATCTTCCAAAAGACCAAACTTTGCAAGTTTAACAAACTTCGTGACTTATATGTAGTATAGCACAAGAAAATCTTCCAAAATACCTATGTATACAAGTTTAACGAACTTCGTGACTTTTATGTAGCGTAGCACACGAATATCTCCCAAATTACAAAATTTTGCAAGTTTAACGAATTTTGTGACTATTATGAACTATAGCTTACGAAATCTTCCAAAATACCAAAATTTGTACGTTTAACAAACTTCGTGACTTTTATGTGTAACACCCTTCTAAACCCCCGCGGAAAATAGAATAATATTCAGAGTAAACATGAAATACAAGGATGTCACAACTTCTTTAACATAAAATACTATAGTCATTTGTCATGCCACACGAGGAACCATTTAACATAAATACAATTCATGTTCAACACAGCGGATTATAATTCATAACATTGCATATTCATCAACATTCATGCAAGTCCTCTAATACAATTATAAACAACAAAGACCGACATAATAATTCGTCTCTAAACTAGCGTTCCCCAGTGCTACAATCAGAGCATGACTCGACACGAACTAAGGGCTAGCCTATAAGCTATCTTCACCCAATCAAGACGCCGCTACATCCTTAATCTGAAATCATCAAAGTAAGGGTGAGTTTCATTCGAATTAATAAGCATTATGCAATCATAAGCAATAAAATCTCATAGTAATTATCATCCACTCAATCATACATATAATCAGAATTATTACAACAAGTAAACATCAATCCAACAATATTGGCCATCGGCCCACAACTCATCAATTATACCAATGATCAAGTTATATTAACAACATATTCTTAATACATCAATCATATAAACACACCAAGGCATAACACTGAATTCCATCCAATCATGTTATAACCAATGCATATGATTAAACTGACACTATGCATGTGGTACCATACATGGGATATACCCATCCAACTGATATCCTCATCACTGAGATACAGTTTAACCAGCACCGATTCCACACACTGGGAATCATGCTCACCAAAATATCCAGCACCGATTCCACACACTGGGAATCATGCTCACCAAAATATGCAGCACCGATTCCACACACTGGGAATCATGCTCACCAAAATATGCAGCACCGATTCCACACACTGGGAATCATGCTCACCAAAATATCCAGCACCGATTCCACACACTGGGAATCATGCCCACCGTTTTGATCCACTTTCATCACCGGGATCCATCACCAAAAATGTATGCCAATGAATGCAACATATAACATGCTTACAACATCACCAATCCGATGTAACACATCGTCTCATTATCATCACCAAATCATCACCAATAAGCATGTATATATTCTTAGCATTCATACAAACATATCACACATACATTCACCACAGTTCACATGTTAATATTAACAGTATATTAACATTCATAATTCATCAATCATCACCACGTTCATACATCGTTACATCTAACATCATTGCACACAATGTAACCAATTATCAAAACAACCCAACAACATAATTCACAAAATATGTATTCATTTACGACATGTTATAAACCAACATCACCCAATAAATATCACAATCTCATCACCAATACAGAACATGCATCAATAGTCATATATATAAGCACATATACGTATACTATCTTTCAATTCATTAATAATTAAATCGAGTTTAAAAAGTAAAGTTGGCTATTGTCCATTTTATCAATTCATCAGATAAAGCATCTCATTAGCTTCGCAACGCCCAAAACGGCACATAAATCGGATACTCAGATCAGAAGTTATGAGTTTTCAAAGATAAAACATTTTTAGAAAAATGCTGCAGGAACGGGGTTGTCCCTACGTGGGAACCGGTTCCTGGCAGTCTCAAAGTCTCGTCTCTGGTTTTTACTATGGGGAACCGGGTTGTCCCTACATGGGAACCGGTTCCCAGCTACCCAGAACCCATATTTCTCTGTTTTTACAAGGGGGAACCGGTTCGTCCCACATGGGAACCGGTTCCTACGTACCTGCACAGCAAAAATCACCATTTTGACAGCTTTTACCCTATCCCTTTTCCCCAATTTCAGGTACATAGAACATACGACACATATAACATCAATTTTCATGTAAACACATAATTCAGACAAATTTTATACAAGTATTAACAACACATAACATGAGCATCAACAGAATCATATAATTCATACCAATTCATCAAAACCTAACAAAGTCCCAAACCCGACACGTACGAATGAACTAAACAATAATCCTAATCAATCATACTACCTATAATCACATAAGGAATACTAACCCGAAGAATCCCCCCTTACCTCAGAGTCGAATCTTCGAAGTCTTCTTCCCCTTTGGCCCTTCTCACTTTCACGTGTTCTCTTTTTCCAAAAATCTGCTTCTACTGCTTCTGCTTCTCTTTTCCCAATTCCTTTATTTTATGAAAAATAAAATAAAATATTATAATGGGCTTGCTTAGCTAACACCCCCTTACTGCTAACTACCACTCTAGGCCCAATTCCAATATTTCATCATTTTCCAAATAATTCCAAATAAAAATACTAAAATTCCAATTATTTAATTTAAATCCAAATTAAATTAATAAACTGAAATTATGGGGTGTTACAACTCTCCCCCACTAAAAGAGTTTTCGTCCTCGAAAACATACTTCAAGTAAAAGTCCCAGATAAGAGTGTTTCATTTGACTCTCCCGTTCTCCGTTAACACCTTCTTAGTCGAGTCTCAAAATTCATCTGACATAACCAACACAAGCATATCTCATGCATTCAATTCAGTTCTTACGTTGCATTTGACCATCCCCAGGTGTACCACTTGCTATAACTCCAACGGTTAACAACAATGAAACTTCGAGGTACGATCCATACAATACACTCAATAACTGAATAATACAATTACACAATCCATGGTATGATCACAACTGATCAACACTGTAGTAATGGATCCCATTTACCCATGTACTAACCTTAGGCACACTCTTCCAATTGAGCGATAAAGTAATACTTACACTCTTTACCAACTGCTTCCTTCAAGAACTCAATACTCATATTCCTATACCATTGAATTCCAGTTGTCTGGCTCCTCTTAGGTCACACCAGAATTACCCAACACGCTACATTCTGCTTTTGCTGCACTATCCTGATTACTCATTGCAACCATCATTATCAATTAGACTTCTAGGTTATACCCAACTCTGGCCCTCTTTACTCATTCGTTCAAGGATCATTCTTTACCATCCATGGTTCTAACTCACCACTCGTCAATACTTACTCGTACTCAAAAACAAATTCCTGATTTACTTCATCTATTAAACATTCCAACTATGGAAATGAGTGCACATCAGTAGTTATAATTACATAGCTCATCATCCTCAATATACCATTTCTTACAAGATAGCTCAACAGAGTCCCACTCTTCACTAAGAATGAAATCAACTTCGTCCTTCGTAGAGTATAATCCTTCATTTCAATTAGAAATCCACACAATACCTTACAACATCACAAGATTATTATAGTATCATGTAATATCGATTCTTCTTCTTAACTTCTCCGAATACCTACTCGTTAACTACGTACAACCGTAATAGGATATCCATCATCTCGGCAATTATTCAAAAGGTCATAATCCTTTGGCACGACATCCTTACTTCCACGAGATTCTAAACCCAACATATAGATAAACACATATTTCTCCATGTAGAACCCCGACATATTAATTCTGACTGCTCACGAGTAGCACTCATAACACCACTTTACATCATACTTTCGCTGTACGACTACGACTACTCGTCTTAAGTCACCGTCCAACGCTTTGCACTCCTTCATATTCACTTCTTCTTAATTTTCCACAATATGGTGAGTGGTCATTCTCACATCTCAGCATTCATCACATCTTATACCATTAAGGTAACAAGCAATCTTATACTATCTTTATAATTCCGCCTATTATCAACAAGAGATTAAGGGTGATCAAGTCCTCAATTTGTCAATAGATAGCCGACAATCATATTTAAGCATAGACCGTTGTTACTACATAATAGCGTCTTTTCCGAGTTTGCACCCAAACTCATTAACATTTCCATAGTCTAATAATTCCCTATGGTGTCCTTCTTCTAGAATATTCTTTCTCAACTCGGTAACACGCGGAACACAACAGCGACCACCAACCTCATTATACCATCCTCTCCGATTCTGAACCCGTCATCTTTACTTTGGTAATCCAAAGTAGACTTATCGATCAACTCAACATCAGCTTTCTGATTTCCTCTAATCTCGTCAGGAACACCATTTCTCTGAATTGTTCAACTAAATCAAACTCTTTCACCATCAGCATCGACATTTTTAGAGGCAACCTTGTACCATACAAATAATGTCACTGCAACATCAACACAAAACCATGGCTGCCAAATCTAAATCATGAGTCAGATAATTCCTTTTCTGCGCTTTCAATCGTCCGACGCATAAGTTACTATTTACTGGTTTTACATCAATACACCATCCAAACCCATCAACGACGCATCACAATATACCACAAATGGTTCCAAAGTCTATTTCACTTTTTCTAATGATTCCTTCATCACTCAAATCCATCAATATTTAAATCATCTTTATCCGCTTATTTATTAAGGACATATTCTACTCGACTTCGTTCCGAACAATCGCGGTAATAGGCATTCCTATTCAACACTTGTTCGTGCTTATTTAACCGACATCATCATAGCTCCTCATAGGACCAGTCTATGGTATTTATAACTCTCCCATAAGGTAGAACATAATTTCACCTCTTCGTAGTCTCAAACGACACTCTAATCCGATACTTAGAGCTCAAGATATGAATGTTTCTAATTGTTATCCAAAATACAATACCGACACCATGCAGCGACACCTTAAATGATATTTCCAAAACTCCGCAAATGGTACACTTAATTCCTAAAATTGCTTCTCAACAAGCCTCCTCATTATTCCTTTATTCTGTTCAACTCTGACACTGACATCCCATGTCGCACCAACGAACAATCTAGTTCTAAGGACAAGTGTAACCGTAACTTCACCTCTTTCTAACATCATCCTAACACAATTAAATATGTTACAGCTGCTGCAACCATTTTTATAACAAGGTTCATCTCGTTAGCTTTCCGACGCTTCAAACGGAACTCAAATCGGATGTCCAGAACTCCAGTTATGAATTTTCGAAATTTCATAACGATTCAGCAATCTTCCTGCGATTTGCTTACGAAAATTCTGCTCCAAAACTCATCCTCTTCAAATTAATATCATTATTAACATCATCTTATCACATCTCTTCGCTTCCAAACTTCTTATAACTTAAACAACACATTTCATCGCTGAAGTTCGATTTCTGCAACATCCTGAAACCAAATTCATGTACGCCATCATCAACCTTCTTATCCTTGAGATCACACTCGTCCCTTCACATTACTCGCTCTTTAAAGCGTTCTCAACAACATCGATAACCTCTACCATCATCTCAGTTACGTACTGGTAATCCTATTGCATGGTCTACGACAATACTTCCTTTAATCACCGCTACAACAGCGACTTTTCACACAGGCTACTCACACAGCAACCTCACAGTCCATCAGTAGCACTTGAAGCATCACAACTTCGAGATTCCATTTTCCAGAAATAACCATCATCTACTCCGAGACACTCCGACTGAATAACAACCACAATCTTCAGCCCATGTCACCTTCACTTCAGAAAACAATAACTCCACACTCTTGTACTGCTGCTCTGCGCATCACTCTATCATCTTGCATCTGAGACATATCCGAGAAGCATGACTTCTCCCCCACTAGTTTCAATCCCACTTCTGCAAGCAAACATTTAGAACACACTGAGTACCGACAGTGTTTCACACACATGTCGCATACCGAAAGGAAATTAACAACAAGACTCTGGTCGCAAGGACCGACAATGCTCTGATACCACTATTGTAACACCCTTCTAAACCCCCGCGGAAAATAGAATAATATTCAGAGTAAACATGAAATACAAGGATGTCACAACTTCTTTAACATAAAATACTATAGTCATTTGTCATGCCACACGAGGAACCATTTAACATAAATACAATTCATGTTCAACACAGCGGATTATAATTCATAACATTGCATATTCATCAACATTCATGCAAGTCCTCTAATACAATTATAAACAACAAAGACCGACATAATAATTCGTCTCTAAACTAGCGTTCCCCAGTGCTACAATCAGAGCATGACTCGACACGAACTAAGGGCTAGCCTATAAGCTATCTTCACCCAATCAAGACGCCGCTACATCCTTAATCTGAAATCATCAAAGTAAGGGTGAGTTTCATTCGAATTAATAAGCATTATGCAATCATAAGCAATAAAATCTCATAGTAATTATCATCCACTCAATCATACATATAATCAGAATTATTACAACAAGTAAACATCAATCCAACAATATTGGCCATCGGCCCACAACTCATCAATTATACCAATGATCAAGTTATATTAACAACATATTCTTAATACATCAATCATATAAACACACCAAGGCATAACACTGAATTCCATCCAATCATGTTATAACCAATGCATATGATTAAACTGACACTATGCATGTGGTACCATACATGGGATATACCCATCCAACTGATATCCTCATCACTGAGATACAGTTTAACCAGCACCGATTCCACACACTGGGAATCATGCTCACCAAAATATCCAGCACCGATTCCACACACTGGGAATCATGCTCACCAAAATATGCAGCACCGATTCCACACACTGGGAATCATGCTCACCAAAATATGCAGCACCGATTCCACACACTGGGAATCATGCTCACCAAAATATCCAGCACCGATTCCACACACTGGGAATCATGCCCACCGTTTTGATCCACTTTCATCACCGGGATCCATCACCAAAAATGTATGCCAATGAATGCAACATATAACATGCTTACAACATCACCAATCCGATGTAACACATCGTCTCATTATCATCACCAAATCATCACCAATAAGCATGTATATATTCTTAGCATTCATACAAACATATCACACATACATTCACCACAGTTCACATGTTAATATTAACAGTATATTAACATTCATAATTCATCAATCATCACCACGTTCATACATCGTTACATCTAACATCATTGCACACAATGTAACCAATTATCAAAACAACCCAACAACATAATTCACAAAATATGTATTCATTTACGACATGTTATAAACCAACATCACCCAATAAATATCACAATCTCATCACCAATACAGAACATGCATCAATAGTCATATATATAAGCACATATACGTATACTATCTTTCAATTCATTAATAATTAAATCGAGTTTAAAAAGTAAAGTTGGCTATTGTCCATTTTATCAATTCATCAGATAAAGCATCTCATTAGCTTCGCAACGCCCAAAACGGCACATAAATCGGATACTCAGATCAGAAGTTATGAGTTTTCAAAGATAAAACATTTTTAGAAAAATGCTGCAGGAACGGGGTTGTCCCTACGTGGGAACCGGTTCCTGGCAGTCTCAAAGTCTCGTCTCTGGTTTTTACTATGGGGAACCGGGTTGTCCCTACATGGGAACCGGTTCCCAGCTACCCAGAACCCATATTTCTCTGTTTTTACAAGGGGGAACCGGTTCGTCCCACATGGGAACCGGTTCCTACGTACCTGCACAGCAAAAATCACCATTTTGACAGCTTTTACCCTATCCCTTTTCCCCAATTTCAGGTACATAGAACATACGACACATATAACATCAATTTTCATGTAAACACATAATTCAGACAAATTTTATACAAGTATTAACAACACATAACATGAGCATCAACAGAATCATATAATTCATACCAATTCATCAAAACCTAACAAAGTCCCAAACCCGACACGTACGAATGAACTAAACAATAATCCTAATCAATCATACTACCTATAATCACATAAGGAATACTAACCCGAAGAATCCCCCCTTACCTCAGAGTCGAATCTTCGAATACTTCTTCCCCTTTGGCCCTTCTCACTTTCACGTGTTCTCTTTTTCCAAAAATCTGCTTCTACTGCTTCTGCTTCTCTTTTCCCAATTCCTTTATTTTATGAAAAATAAAATAAAATATTATAATGGGCTTGCTTAGCTAACACCCCCTTACTGCTAACTACCACTCTAGGCCCAATTCCAATATTTCATCATTTTCCAAATAATTCCAAATAAAAATACTAAAATTCCAATTATTTAATTTAAATCCAAATTAAATTAATAAACTGAAATTATGGGGTGTTACATTATGTACTTGACTTTTATGTAGTATAGCACAAGAAAATCTTCCAAAATACCTATGTATACAAGTTTAACGAACTTCGTGACTTTTATGTAGCATAGCACACGAATATCTCCCAAATTACAAAATTTTGCAAGTTTAACGAATTTTGTGACTATTATGAACTATAGCTTACGAAATCTTCCAAAATACCAAAATTTGTAAGTTTAACAAACTTCGTGACTTTTATGTACTATAGCACACTAAAATCTTCCAAAGACCAAATTTTGCTAGTTTAACGAAATTCGTGACTTTTACGTAGTATATAGCATACGAAAATCTTCCAAAAGACCAAACTTTGCAAGTTTAACAAACTTCGTGACTTATATGTAGTATAGCACAAGAAAATCTTCCAAAATACCTATGTATACAAGTTTAACGAACTTCGTGACTTTTATGTAGCATAGCACACGAATATCTCCCAAATTACAAAATTTTGCAAGTTTAACGAATTTTGTGACTATTATGAACTATAGCTTACGAAATCTTCCAAAATACCAAAATTTGTAAGTTTAACAAACTTCGTGACTTTTATGTACTATAGCACACTAAAATCTTCCAAAGACCAAATTTTGCTAGTATAACGAAATTCGTGACTTTTACGTAGTATATAGCATACGAAAATCTTCCAAAAGACCAAACTTTGCAAGTTTAACAAACTTCGTGACTTATATGTAGTATAGCACAAGAAAATCTTCCAAAATACCTATGTATACAAGTTTAACGAACTTCGTGACTTTTATGTAGCATAGCACACGAATATCTCCCAAATTACAAAATTTTGCAAGTTTAACGAATTTTGTGACTATTATGAACTATAGCTTACGAAATCTTCCAAAATACCAAAATTTGTAAGTTTAACAAACTTCGTGACTTTTATGTACTATAGCACACTAAAATCTTCCAAAGACCAAATTTTGCTAGTATAACGAAATTCGTGACTTTTACGTAGTATATAGCATACGAAAATCTTCCAAAAGACCAAACTTTGCAAGTTTAACAAACTTCGTGACTTATATGTAGTATAGCACAAGAAAATCTTCCAAAATACCTATGTATACAAGTTTAACGAACTTCGTGACTTTTATGTAGCATAGCACACGAATATCTCCCAAATTACAAAATTTTGCAAGTTTAACGAATTTTGTGACTATTATGAACTATAGCTTACGAAATCTTCCAAAATACCAAAATTTGTAAGTTTAACAAACTTCGTGACTTTTATGTACTATAGCACACTAAAATCTTCCAAAGACCAAATTTTGCTAGTATAACGAAATTCGTGACTTTTACGTAGTATATAGCATACGAAAATCTTCCAAAAGACCAAACTTTGCAAGTTTAACAAACTTCGTGACTTATATGTAGTATAGCACAAGAAAATCTTCCAAAATACCTATGTATACAAGTTTAACGAACTTCGTGACTTTTATGTAGCATAGCACACGAATATCTCCCAAATTACAAAATTTTGCAAGTTTAACGAATTTTGTGACTATTATGAACTATAGCTTACGAAATCTTCCAAAATACCAAAATTTGTAAGTTTAACAAACTTCGTGACTTTTATGTACTATAGCACACTAAAATCTTCCAAAGACCAAATTTTGCTAGTATAACGAAATTCGTGACTTTTACGTAGTATATAGCATACGAAAATCTTCCAAAAGACCAAACTTTGCAAGTTTAACAAACTTCGTGACTTATATGTAGTATAGCACAAGAAAATCTTCCAAAATACCTATGTATACAAGTTTAACGAACTTCGTGACTTTTATGTAGCATAGCACACGAATATCTCCCAAATTACAAAATTTTGCAAGTTTAACGAATTTTGTGACTATTATGAACTATAGCTTACGAAATCTTCCAAAATACCAAAATTTGTAAGTTTAACAAACTTCGTGACTTTTATGTACTATAGCACACTAAAATCTTCCAAAGACCAAATTTTGCTAGTATAACGAAATTCGTGACTTTTACGTAGTATATAGCATACGAAAATCTTCCAAAAGACCAAACTTTGCAAGTTTAACAAACTTCGTGACTTATATGTAGTATAGCACAAGAAAATCTTCCAAAATACCTATGTATACAAGTTTAACGAACTTCGTGACTTTTATGTAGCATAGCACACGAATATCTCCCAAATTACAAAATTTTGCAAGTTTAACGAATTTTGTGACTATTATGAACTATAGCTTACGAAATCTTCCAAAATACCAAAATTTGTAAGTTTAACAAACTTCGTGACTTTTATGTACTATAGCACACTAAAATCTTCCAAAGACCAAATTTTGCTAGTATAACGAAATTCGTGACTTTTACGTAGTATATAGCATACGAAAATCTTCCAAAAGACCAAACTTTGCAAGTTTAACAAACTTCGTGACTTATATGTAGTATAGCACAAGAAAATCTTCCAAAATACCTATGTATACAAGTTTAACGAACTTCGTGACTTTTATGTAGCATAGCACACGAATATCTCCCAAATTACAAAATTTTGCAAGTTTAACGAATTTTGTGACTATTATGAACTATAGCTTACGAAATCTTCCAAAATACCAAAATTTGTAAGTTTAACAAACTTCGTGACTTTTATGTACTATAGCACACTAAAATCTTCCAAAGACCAAATTTTGCTAGTATAACGAAATTCGTGACTTTTACGTAGTATATAGCATACGAAAATCTTCCAAAAGACCAAACTTTGCAAGTTTAACAAACTTCGTGACTTTTATGTAGTATAGCACAAGAAAATCTTCCAAAATACCTATGTATACAAGTTTAACGAACTTCGTGACTTTTATGTAGCATAGCACACGAATATCTCCCAAATTACAAAATTTTGCAAGTTTAACGAATTTTGTGACTATTATGAACTATAGCTTACGAAATCTTCCAAAATACCAAAATTTGTAAGTTTAACAAACTTCGTGACTTTTATGTACTATAGCACACTAAAATCTTACAAAGACCAAATTTTGCTAGTATAACGAAATTCTGACTTTTACGTAGTATGTAGCATACGAAAATCTTCCAAAAGACCAAACTTTGCAAGTTTAACAAACTTCGTGACTTATATGTAGTATAGCACAAGAAAATCTTCCAAAATACCTATGTATACAAGTTTAACGAACTTCGTGACTTTTATGTAGCATAGCACACGAATATCTCCCAAATTACAAAATTTTGCAAGTTTAACGAATTTTGTGACTATTATGAACTATAGCTTACGAAATCTTCCAAAATACCAAAATTTGTAAGTTTAACAAACTTCGTGACTTTTATGTACTATAGCACACTAAAATCTTCCAAAGACCAAATTTTGCTAGTATAACGAAATTCGTGACTTTTACGTAGTATATAGCATACGAAAATCTTCCAAAAGACCAAACTTTGCAAGTTTAACAAACTTCGTGACTTATATGTAGTATAGCACAAGAAAATCTTCCAAAATACCTATGTATACAAGTTTAACGAACTTCGTGACTTTTATGTAGCATAGCACACGAATATCTCCCAAATTACAAAATTTTGCAAGTTTAACGAATTTTGTGACTATTATGAACTATAGCTTACGAAATCTTCCAAAATACCAAAATTTGTAAGTTTAACAAACTTCGTGACTTTTATGTACTATAGCACACTAAAATCTTCCAAAGACCAAATTTTGCTAGTATAACGAAATTCGTGACTTTTACGTAGTATATAGCATACGAAAATCTTCCAAAAGACCAAACTTTGCAAGTTTAACAAACTTCGTGACTTATATGTAGTATAGCACAAGAAAATCTTCCAAAATACCTATGTATACAAGTTTAACGAACTTCGTGACTTTTATGTAGCATAGCACACGAATATCTCCCAAATTACAAAATTTTGCAAGTTTAACGAATTTTGTGACTATTATGAACTATAGCTTACGAAATCTTCCAAAATACCAAAATTTGTAAGTTTAACAAACTTCGTGACTTTTATGTACTATAGCACACTAAAATCTTCCAAAGACCAAATTTTGCTAGTATAACGAAATTCGTGACTTTTACGTAGTATATAGCATACGAAAATCTTCCAAAAGACCAAACTTTGCAAGTTTAACAAACTTCGTGACTTATATGTAGTATAGCACAAGAAAATCTTCCAAAATACCTATGTATACAAGTTTAACGAACTTCGTGACTTTTATGTAGCATAGCACACGAATATCTCCCAAATTACAAAATTTTGCAAGTTTAACGAATTTTGTGACTATTATGAACTATAGCTTACGAAATCTTCCAAAATACCAAAATTTGTAAGTTTAACAAACTTCGTGACTTTTATGTACTATAGCACACTAAAATCTTCCAAAGACCAAATTTTGCTAGTATAACGAAATTCGTGACTTTTACGTAGTATGTAGCATACGAAAATCTTCCAAAAGACCAAACTTTGCAAGTTTAACAAACTTCGTGACTTATATGTAGTATAGCACAAGAAAATCTTCCAAAATACCTATGTATACAAGTTTAACGAACTTCGTGACTTTTATGTAGCATAGCACACGAATATCTCCCAAATTACAAAATTTTGCAAGTTTAACGAATTTTGTGACTATTATGAACTATAGCTTACGAAATCTTCCAAAATACCAAAATTTGTAAGTTTAACAAACTTCGTGACTTTTATGTACTATAGCACACTAAAATCTTCCAAAGACCAAATTTTGCTAGTATAACGAAATTCGTGACTTTTACGTAGTATATAGCATACGAAAATCTTCCAAAAGACCAAACTTTGCAAGTTTAACAAACTTCGTGACTTTTATGTAGTATAGCACAAGAAAATCTTCCAAAATACCTATGTATACAAGTTTAACGAACTTCGTGACTTTTATGTAGCATAGCACACGAATATCTCCCAAATTACAAAATTTTGCAAGTTTAACGAATTTTGTGACTATTATGAACTATAGCTTACGAAATCTTCCAAAATACCAAAATTTGTAAGTTTAACAAACTTCGTGACTTTTATGTACTATAGCACACTAAAATCTTCCAAAGACCAAATTTTGCTAGTATAACGAAATTCGTGACTTTTACGTAGTATGTAGCATACGAAAATCTTCCAAAAGACCAAACTTTGCAAGTTTAACAAACTTCGTGACTTATATGTAGTATAGCACAAGAAAATCTTCCAAAATACCTATGTATACAAGTTTAACGAACTTCGTGACTTTTATGTAGCATAGCACACGAATATCTCCCAAATTACAAAATTTTGCAAGTTTAACGAATTTTGTGACTATTATGAACTATAGCTTACGAAATCTTCCAAAATACCAAAATTTGTAAGTTTAACAAACTTCGTGACTTTTATGTACTATAGCACACTAAAATCTTCCAAAGACCAAATTTTGCTAGTATAACGAAATTCGTGACTTTTACGTAGTATATAGCATACGAAAATCTTCCAAAAGACCAAACTTTGCAAGTTTAACAAACTTCGTGACTTTTATGTAGTATAGCACAAGAGAATCTTCCAAAATACCTATGTATACAAGTTTAACGAACTTCGTGACTTTTATGTAGCATAGCACACGAATATCTCCCAAATTACAAAATTTTGCAAGTTTAACGAATTTTGTGACTATTATGAACTATAGCTTACGAAATCTTCCAAAATACCAAAATTTGTAAGTTTAACAAACTTCGTGACTTTTATGTACTATAGCACACTAAAATCTTCCAAAGACCAAATTTTGCTAGTATAACGAAATTCGTGACTTTTACGTAGTATGTAGCATACGAAAATCTTCCAAAAGACCAAACTTTGCAAGTTTAACAAACTTCGTGACTTATATGTAGTATAGCACAAGAAAATCTTCCAAAATACCTATGTATACAAGTTTAACGAACTTCGTGACTTTTATGTAGCATAGCACACGAATATCTCCCAAATTACAAAATTTTGCAAGTTTAACGAATTTTGTGACTATTATGAACTATAGCTTACGAAATCTTCCAAAATACCAAAATTTGTAAGTTTAACAAACTTCGTGACTTTTATGTACTATAGCACACTAAAATCTTCCAAAGACCAAATTTTGCTAGTATAACGAAATTCGTGACTTTTACGTAGTATATAGCATACGAAAATCTTCCAAAAGACCAAACTTTGCAAGTTTAACAAACTTCGTGACTTTTATGTAGTATAGCACAAGAGAATCTTCCAAAATACCTATGTATACAAGTTTAACGAACTTCGTGACTTTTATGTAGCATAGCACACGAATATCTCCCAAATTACAAAATTTTGCAAGTTTAACGAATTTTGTGACTATTATGAACTATAGCTTACGAAATCTTCCAAAATACCAAAATTTGTAAGTTTAACAAACTTCGTGACTTTTATGTACTATAGCACACTAAAATCTTACAAAGACCAAATTTTGCTAGTATAACGAAATTCTGACTTTTACGTAGTATGTAGCATACGAAAATCTTCCAAAAGACCAAACTTTGCAAGTTTAACAAACTTCGTGACTTATATGTAGTATAGCACAAGAAAATCTTCCAAAATACCTATGTATACAAGTTTAACGAACTTCGTGACTTTTATGTAGCATAGCACACGAATATCTCCCAAATTACAAAATTTTGCAAGTTTAACGAATTTTGTGACTATTATGAACTATAGCTTACGAAATCTTCCAAAATACCAAAATTTGTAAGTTTAACAAACTTCGTGACTTTTATGTACTATAGCACACTAAAATCTTCCAAAGACCAAATTTTGCTAGTATAACGAAATTCGTGACTTTTACGTAGTATATAGCATACGAAAATCTTCCAAAAGACCAAACTTTGCAAGTTTAACAAACTTCGTGACTTATATGTAGTATAGCACAAGAAAATCTTCCAAAATACCTATGTATACAAGTTTAACGAACTTCGTGACTTTTATGTAGCATAGCACACGAATATCTCCCAAATTACAAAATTTTGCAAGTTTAACGAATTTTGTGACTATTATGAACTATAGCTTACGAAATCTTCCAAAATACCAAAATTTGTAAGTTTAACAAACTTCGTGACTTTTATGTACTATAGCACACTAAAATCTTACAAAGACCAAATTTTGCTAGTATAACGAAATTCTGACTTTTACGTAGTATGTAGCATACGAAAATCTTCCAAAAGACCAAACTTTGCAAGTTTAACAAACTTCGTGACTTATATGTAGTATAGCACAAGAAAATCTTCCAAAATACCTATGTATACAAGTTTAACGAACTTCGTGACTTTTATGTAGCATAGCACACGAATATCTCCCAAATTACAAAATTTTGCAAGTTTAACGAATTTTGTGACTATTATGAACTATAGCTTACGAAATCTTCCAAAATACCAAAATTTGTAAGTTTAACAAACTTCGTGACTTTTATGTACTATAGCACACTAAAATCTTCCAAAGACCAAATTTTGCTAGTATAACGAAATTCGTGACTTTTACGTAGTATATAGCATACGAAAATCTTCCAAAAGACCAAACTTTGCAAGTTTAACAAACTTCGTGACTTTTATGTAGTATAGCACAAGAGAATCTTCCAAAATACCTATGTATACAAGTTTAACGAACTTCGTGACTTTTATGTAGCATAGCACACGAATATCTCCCAAATTACAAAATTTTGCAAGTTTAACGAATTTTGTGACTATTATGAACTATAGCTTACGAAATCTTCCAAAATACCAAAATTTGTAAGTTTAACAAACTTCGTGACTTTTATGTACTATAGCACACTAAAATCTTACAAAGACCAAATTTTGCTAGTATAACGAAATTCTGACTTTTACGTAGTATGTAGCATACGAAAATCTTCCAAAAGACCAAACTTTGCAAGTTTAACAAACTTCGTGACTTATATGTAGTATAGCACAAGAAAATCTTCCAAAATACCTATGTATACAAGTTTAACGAACTTCGTGACTTTTATGTAGCATAGCACACGAATATCTCCCAAATTACAAAATTTTGCAAGTTTAACGAATTTTGTGACTATTATGAACTATAGCTTACGAAATCTTCCAAAATACCAAAATTTGTAAGTTTAACAAACTTCGTGACTTTTATGTACTATAGCACACTAAAATCTTCCAAAGACCAAATTTTGCTAGTATAACGAAATTCGTGACTTTTACGTAGTATATAGCATACGAAAATCTTCCAAAAGACCAAACTTTGCAAGTTTAACAAACTTCGTGACTTTTATGTAGTATAGCACAAGAGAATCTTCCAAAATACCTATGTATACAAGTTTAACGAACTTCGTGACTTTTATGTAGCATAGCACACGAATATCTCCCAAATTACAAAATTTTGCAAGTTTAACGAATTTTGTGACTATTATGAACTATAGCTTACGAAATCTTCCAAAATACCAAAATTTGTAAGTTTAACAAACTTCGTGACTTTTATGTACTATAGCACACTAAAATCTTACAAAGACCAAATTTTGCTAGTATAACGAAATTCTGACTTTTACGTAGTATGTAGCATACGAAAATCTTCCAAAAGACCAAACTTTGCAAGTTTAACAAACTTCGTGACTTATATGTAGTATAGCACAAGAAAATCTTCCAAAATACCTATGTATACAAGTTTAACGAACTTCGTGACTTTTATGTAGCATAGCACACGAATATCTCCCAAATTACAAAATTTTGCAAGTTTAACGAATTTTGTGACTATTATGAACTATAGCTTACGAAATCTTCCAAAATACCAAAATTTGTAAGTTTA
Organism: Vicia villosa; assembly: GCF_029867415.1. Taxonomy (NCBI): domain Eukaryota; kingdom Viridiplantae; phylum Streptophyta; class Magnoliopsida; order Fabales; family Fabaceae; genus Vicia; species Vicia villosa. The sequence continues at coordinate 5,797,533 of NC_081181.1, forward strand.
ACAAACTTCGTGACTTTTATGTACTATAGCACACTAAAATCTTCCAAAGACCAAATTTTGCTAGTATAACGAAATTCGTGACTTTTACGTAGTATATAGCATACGAAAATCTTCCAAAAGACCAAACTTTGCAAGTTTAACAAACTTCGTGACTTTTATGTAGTATAGCACAAGAGAATCTTCCAAAATACCTATGTATACAAGTTTAACGAACTTCGTGACTTTTATGTAGCATAGCACACGAATATCTCCCAAATTACAAAATTTTGCAAGTTTAACGAATTTTGTGACTATTATGAACTATAGCTTACGAAATCTTCCAAAATACCAAAATTTGTAAGTTTAACAAACTTCGTGACTTTTATGTACTATAGCACACTAAAATCTTACAAAGACCAAATTTTGCTAGTATAACGAAATTCTGACTTTTACGTAGTATGTAGCATACGAAAATCTTCCAAAAGACCAAACTTTGCAAGTTTAACAAACTTCGTGACTTATATGTAGTATAGCACAAGAAAATCTTCCAAAATACCTATGTATACAAGTTTAACGAACTTCGTGACTTTTATGTAGCATAGCACACGAATATCTCCCAAATTACAAAATTTTGCAAGTTTAACGAATTTTGTGACTATTATGAACTATAGCTTACGAAATCTTCCAAAATACCAAAATTTGTAAGTTTAACAAACTTCGTGACTTTTATGTACTATAGCACACTAAAATCTTCCAAAGACCAAATTTTGCTAGTATAACGAAATTCGTGACTTTTACGTAGTATATAGCATACGAAAATCTTCCAAAAGACCAAACTTTGCAAGTTTAACAAACTTCGTGACTTTTATGTAGTATAGCACAAGAGAATCTTCCAAAATACCTATGTATACAAGTTTAACGAACTTCGTGACTTTTATGTAGCATAGCACACGAATATCTCCCAAATTACAAAATTTTGCAAGTTTAACGAATTTTGTGACTATTATGAACTATAGCTTACGAAATCTTCCAAAATACCAAAATTTGTAAGTTTAACAAACTTCGTGACTTTTATGTACTATAGCACACTAAAATCTTACAAAGACCAAATTTTGCTAGTATAACGAAATTCTGACTTTTACGTAGTATGTAGCATACGAAAATCTTCCAAAAGACCAAACTTTGCAAGTTTAACAAACTTCGTGACTTATATGTAGTATAGCACAAGAAAATCTTCCAAAATACCTATGTATACAAGTTTAACGAACTTCGTGACTTTTATGTAGCATAGCACACGAATATCTCCCAAATTACAAAATTTTGCAAGTTTAACGAATTTTGTGACTATTATGAACTATAGCTTACGAAATCTTCCAAAATACCAAAATTTGTAAGTTTAACAAACTTCGTGACTTTTATGTACTATAGCACACTAAAATCTTCCAAAGACCAAATTTTGCTAGTATAACGAAATTCGTGACTTTTACGTAGTATATAGCATACGAAAATCTTCCAAAAGACCAAACTTTGCAAGTTTAACAAACTTCGTGACTTTTATGTAGTATAGCACAAGAGAATCTTCCAAAATACCTATGTATACAAGTTTAACGAACTTCGTGACTTTTATGTAGCATAGCACACGAATATCTCCCAAATTACAAAATTTTGCAAGTTTAACGAATTTTGTGACTATTATGAACTATAGCTTACGAAATCTTCCAAAATACCAAAATTTGTAAGTTTAACAAACTTCGTGACTTTTATGTACTATAGCACACTAAAATCTTACAAAGACCAAATTTTGCTAGTATAACGAAATTCTGACTTTTACGTAGTATGTAGCATACGAAAATCTTCCAAAAGACCAAACTTTGCAAGTTTAACAAACTTCGTGACTTATATGTAGTATAGCACAAGAAAATCTTCCAAAATACCTATGTATACAAGTTTAACGAACTTCGTGACTTTTATGTAGCATAGCACACGAATATCTCCCAAATTACAAAATTTTGCAAGTTTAACGAATTTTGTGACTATTATGAACTATAGCTTACGAAATCTTCCAAAATACCAAAATTTGTAAGTTTAACAAACTTCGTTACTTTTATGTACTATAGCACACTAAAATCTTCCAAAGACCAAATTTTGTTAGTATAACGAAATTCGTGACTTTTACGTAGTATGTAGGTCCAATTTTCGCAGCAAGTTTCTATGGTGAGACACCTTAGCAAAACAAACGTTTCTCCCGATCCAACCGTTGGATCGTCGCGGTTCTTGGACACAGTGTTCCAGACTCGTAGAGGTAACTTCTGACCGGAGCGATTTTCGTTTTGATGATTTTAAGTCCGTCTGACAAAACGATTTCCGAACAGGTTTTTGGTGCGTCTCTGCACGTTGTTAGAAAAGATTTTCGGAGAAAAGTTGGAAGCGGCGGCATAAGCTATGGCAACCGGGAGAGTAGAGGAATCTCCAATCCAAAGGTAAGGGTGGGGTTCTTACTCTATAACCGGGGTTATGATAAACACGTATGTGGGATGGGGTTTATGAATTTGCCTCAGTATCGGTGTTTGATTATGTGGTTGATTCTGAGTCCTTGGTTGTTATTCATAACTGGTTGCTCCGTGTTGATTTGGGGATGATTTGTAGGTTGCTGTTGTATTGTGTTTTAGTGGTGGAAAATTGTTATGTTGCTGTTATAAATGTTGTGTTCTTGAATTAAGTTGTAGAAATTCAATCAAATGAATTGGTAGTAATGCTTATAATTAGAAATAGTTGGCATGTGGTATAAGTTGCAGAAAGTGGAAAATAACACGAAGGAGCAATGGCAGAAGTATAAAGTAGCAGGCTGAATCGGTAGCCTAATTATAATGCGATAAAAGTAACTGTAGCAATAATGATGGCTTATGTAGCGGTAATTCAAGTAACGGAGTTGTTGATAATTAACAAATAATAATAATTAAGTTGTTGGTGCCTTAGTGGTAGATGTTGATAGCGAATATTAAGTTGATAGCTACAGAGTTGTTACAACCTTGGTAGGAATAATTTGGTAGTAGTATAAGGACCGATGATGTAAGTTGGTGGACAATTAAGTATAAGTTGTTGAGTAGAATGTAGTATATGTTGCTATTAAGTAGTATAAATAAGACTTATACTAATAGTCGGTATGAGTAAGCGTTGTGTCGAGTTGTTGTTGTTATGTTGTTTCTAGTATGTTATTATTGAACATGATATAGTTGAATATGTTGTTAGTAAGTTGTTGGGAATATGTTATCGTTGTTGAACAAGTTGTTATTACTATGTTGAAATGTTGTTGTTAATACGTCGCTGTTGAATTGTCGTTGATTACGTTGATGATGTTGTAGGCCTATGGCCAATGTTGAATAAGTTGAAAATTGATTATGTTGTTCAGCGTTGTTATTGTCCCGACTTGTGGGCATGTTTAAGTTGTAGGTCGTATGACCAATGTTGGATTAAGTTGATGCATCTGTTGCATGTTCAAGTTGTTGTTTACGTTGTTGTTGTCGTTGTTGTTGTTGTTTCGTTGTTGTTTTGACGTTGTGGTTGTTGTCGCATGCATACATTTACATTGTTTATGTTGGCCTAGATGGCACCTGATTACGTTGGCCTTGATGGCACCCTGTTTACGTTGTTGAAATGCCTCGATAACCTGGCATATGTTTACGTTGGGAGTTTTACTCCAAATGGTACCACATGCATTTGCATAGTTGAGTCACATTCGATTTGTATGTTTGAGCTGTTGTTGATGTTTAAGTTGTTACCGTTGTTGTTGTTGTTGATGATGTTTAAGTTGTTACCGTTGTTGTTGTTGTCGATGTTTAATTTGTTATCGTGTTTTTGTTGTTGTTGTTATTTGATAAATTGTCGTTTGATATAAGTTGATGTGGTTATAAGTTGCTTTTATGATTAAGTTATTGTTGGTTATAAGTTATGATTGCCATTAAGTTGTTATTGCTGTTAAGTTGTCATTACTGTTAAGTTGTTGTTGTGATCAAGTCGTTGTTACTAAGTTGTTGTTATTAAGTTGTTGTTATTGAGTTGTTGTTATTAAGTTGTTGTTACTAAGTTGTTGTTATTCAGTTGTTGTTACTAAGTTGTTGTTATTAAGTTGTTGTTACTAAGTTGTTGTTGCTAGTAAGTTGTATTGATTTAAGTCGCTTACTCGTTGTTGTATAATTGCTATGTAAAGTGGTAGAATTTGTATAATCCTAATCTAATATACTGTTTATCATACACCTGTTTATATTGTATGATATCTCACCCCTTCTGTAATGATGTTACCTATTATGGGTAATTGAGCAGGTACTCAAGAATAGCTGTGGAAGCGAAGTAACTTTATGAAGTCTTTAGTTGCTGTTAGTCGATTGGTGTCTTGCTCTGATACGTAGCACTCGGGATGGGATTATGATTGTTTATGTCGGTCATGTTGTTGTTATTATAAGACGATGAATAGTTGTTATTATTTGTTGTTGAAATTGTTTCTAATTGTTGTTATTACAATAATTCTTGAATAATTATAAATTGAAGTTTTGATTTTAGTTGGATAAAGTTGTATATGATTTATAAGTTGTGAACGCCGAATGCTATGTATCATAATAAAAGCAAATATAGGTTGGTTGTTTGTTGGAATAAGTTGAGAATGTAATGCCTAATGTTTAATGTTTGAAATTTCCGCATTCTGATTTAAATATAACGTTGGGTAGATTTGGGGTGTTACATTAGTGGTATCAGAGCAGGTCGGTCTGTCTGGCCAGTGTGTATAATGTTATTTATCCCTTGGTACACGACAAGTGTGTACAACACTGTCGGTAATTGTTTTTTTTCTAGTCGTTTGTTTGTAGGAGTGGGCTTGAAGCCAAGTGGGGGAGAAGCTAGCGCTTCTCTTGGATGTTTCGGTGTAATAGGAATTGCATAAGTGCGAGTATTGGCGAGATGGCATGATTTTTCCAATTTTGAAGGAAGCACGGATTTAAGATTTTAATGTCGCGGTAGAGTTGATGTATCCTTGAGATGGAATAACTGTGACTTGTCGTTGGACGAGAGGTTGGATTAATTAGAAGATACTCTTGGGAGTTAACCGTTCGAAGTCAAACCAAGCGAAGTTAGGAATTGTTTGGATGAGTCGATGCGGATTTTTATGCCGGTGAGGATGGTTGGGAATTTTTGGAAGCAGGGGAGAAAGGTAGAACCCATGTTTATCACTTCCAATCTGTATTTTCGTATTTATGGAACAGCCTTCACTAATCAGGTGATAACTTTTCGCTCGTAACTCCGATGGAGACGATTCTGGACTTTTCGGAAAGCTTGCGAAATTCCCTACAGTTTTCATATAAACTTTGTCTGCTACATGTTTTCGACGAGGGAGAAAGATGCGTTTGAAGTTTTGGGTCTGATGCTGAATTTAGTACAGACTGGTATACGGGATTCCTTGACCAGCCATGTTATACAAGTGATAACTTTTTACTCGTAACTCGGATTTAAGCGATTCTTGAATTTTTGGAATCTACATGAAATTCCCTTCAGTTTAGTATATCATTTTGTATCAGGAAGGTCTGTATCGAGGGAGATATTTGTGTTGGCAGTTGAGCGCTTTTTGTTAGAATTTTAAAAGGCTGCGATGTTTCAGCGGTGCTGGTGAATTGCGAAGTTGTCAGTGGAATTTTATTGCTCGTGACGTCGACGTTTGGATGCTGATGTAAAGATGAGTTGTTACAGGTTTTGTTGTTGGATCATATAAGTGGATTGCAGAGTCAACTAGAAGAAAATTTTGGAAGTTTTATCGCTAACCGAATGATGAGATGACGATGTTGAGATCGTGATTAGAATACGATAAAATGCGAGATTGTGGAGATCAGTGAAGTTATAAGACTAAGGATTTATTGACATTGCTTAAGTTCTCTACTTGAATAAATTTTCGTGGAGCGAAGTGATTTGGATTATACTTGGTATAGTGACGTTTCTGTATTAGAAGATATTTAAGAATTGTGTTGTGCTGCGTGCGTCGAGGAAACTATGGAGTGAATTCTTGGACGTTATGCTCAGGTTACTTGAGCCAAGTGATAAAGTGCGCTATTATAGTTTAGTAATGATGGGTTATACTTCATCATGATTGTCGGCTAACTATTGACAAATTGAGGAACTGATCACCCTTAATCTCTTGTTAATAGTAGACGGAATTGTATTGGATGTTATGTACTTATCTTACTATCTTAATGGTGTGTAATGTGATGGATGTGAATGAAACTTGGTTGAAGCTTGTGAATCATATAAGTTGCCTGGAACTTTAATGAGGATAGTGAACTAAGGTTGGATGATCAGAGTTGCGCAGCTGAAGCGTGAGGTGTCAGGATGATTGTGTCGGATAGATTTTCGAGGACGAAAATATTCTAAGTGGGGGAGAGTTGTAACGCCCCGAATTTAATTAATTAGTTAATTAAATTATGGAAGGAATTATTTATTGGATTTAGATGAAATTGGATTGTTATGCTGATCGAAGATATTAAGTTTAAGTCGGATTTAGTTAGTCGGTTTAATTGGAGGATAATAGTAAGAATAATATGATTTATTTATTGGACTAATTGATTTAAGTGAATTGGGTTGGATTAGTGTGTGGTAAATAGCAATGAGGAAGTGTGAATGATTGGCCCAATAAGAGTTATAGGAGTTATTTGGATTATTTGGAAAATAAAGAAAAAGAAAAGAAATAGGTTTTTGTTGTACTGTAGGAAGAAAATAAGGGTTTGGAGGAGAGGTGAAGAAGAGAGCAATGGCGGAAGAGAAAAGCCAGAGGAAGTCCAATTTTCGCAGCAAGTTTCTATGGTGAGACACCTTAGCAAAACAAACGTTTCTCCCGATCCAACCGTTGGATCGTCGCGGTTCTTGGACACAGTGTTCCAGACTCGTAGAGGTAACTTCTGACCGGAGCGATTTTCGTTTTGATGATTTTAAGTCCGTCTGACAAAACGATTTCCGAACAGGTTTTTGGTGCGTCTCTGCACGTTGTTAGAAAAGATTTTCGGAGAAAAGTTGGAAGCGGCGGCATAAGCTATGGCAACCGGGAGAGTAGAGGAATCTCCAATCCAAAGGTAAGGGTGGGGTTCTTACTCTATAACCGGGGTTATGATAAACACGTATGTGGGATGGGGTTTATGAATTTGCCTCAGTGTCGGTGTTTGATTATGTGGTTGATTCTGAGTCCTTGGTTGTTATTCATAACTGGTTGCTCCGTGTTGATTTGGGGATGATTTGTAGGTTGCTGTTGTATTGTGTTTTAGTGGTGGAAAATTGTTATGTTGCTGTTATAAATGTTGTGTTCTTGAATTAAGTTGTAGAAATTCAATCAAATGAATTGGTAGTAATGCTTATAATTAGAAATAGTTGGCATGTGGTATAAGTTGCAGAAAGTGGAAAATAACACGAAGGAGCAATGGCAGAAGTATAAAGTAGCAGGCTGAATCGGTAGCCTAATTATAATGCGATAAAAGTAACTGTAGCAATAATGATGGCTTATGTAGCGGTAATTCAAGTAACGGAGTTGTTGATAATTAACAAATAATAATAATTAAGTTGTTGGTGCCTTAGTGGTAGATGTTGATAGCGAATATTAAGTTGATAGCTACAGAGTTGTTACAACCTTGGTAGGAATAATTTGGTAGTAGTATAAGGACCGATGATGTAAGTTGGTGGACAATTAAGTATAAGTTGTTGAGTAGAATGTAGTATATGTTGCTATTAAGTAGTATAAATAAGACTTATACTAATAGTCGGTATGAGTAAGCGTTGTGTCGAGTTGTTGTTGTTATGTTGTTTCTAGTATGTTATTATTGAACATGATATAGTTGAATATGTTGTTAGTAAGTTGTTGGGAATATGTTATCGTTGTTGAACAAGTTGTTATTACTATGTTGAAATGTTGTTGTTAATACGTCGCTGTTGAATTGTCGTTGATTACGTTGATGATGTTGTAGGCCTATGGCCAATGTTGAATAAGTTGAAAATTGATTATGTTGTTCAGCGTTGTTATTGTCCCGACTTGTGGGCATGTTTAAGTTGTAGGTCGTATGACCAATGTTGGATTAAGTTGATGCATCTGTTGCATGTTCAAGTTGTTGTTTACGTTGTTGTTGTCGTTGTTGTTGTTGTTTCGTTGTTGTTGTTTTGACGTTGTGGTTGTTGTCGCATGCATACATTTACATTGTTTATGTTGGCCTAGATGGCACCTGATTACGTTGGCCTTGATGGCACCCTGTTTACGTTGTTGAAATGCCTCGATAACCTGGCATATGTTTACGTTGGGAGTTTTACTCCAAATGGTACCACATGCATTTGCATAGTTGAGTCACATTCGATTTGTATGTTTGAGCTGTTGTTGATGTTTAAGTTGTTACCGTTGTTGTTGTTGTTGATGATGTTTAAGTTGTTACCGTTGTTGTTGTTGTCGATGTTTAATTTGTTATCGTGTTTTTGTTGTTGTTGTTATTTGATAAATTGTCGTTTGATATAAGTTGATGTGGTTATAAGTTGCTTTTATGATTAAGTTATTGTTGGTTATAAGTTATGATTGCCATTAAGTTGTTATTGCTGTTAAGTTGTCATTACTGTTAAGTTGTTGTTGTGATCAAGTCGTTGTTACTAAGTTGTTGTTATTAAGTTGTTGTTATTGAGTTGTTGTTATTAAGTTGTTGTTACTAAGTTGTTGTTATTCAGTTGTTGTTACTAAGTTGTTGTTATTAAGTTGTTGTTACTAAGTTGTTGTTGCTAGTAAGTTGTATTGATTTAAGTCGCTTACTCGTTGTTGTATAATTGCTATGTAAAGTGGTAGAATTTGTATAATCCTAATCTAATATACTGTTTATCATACACCTGTTTATATTGTATGATATCTCACCCCTTCTGTAATGATGTTACCTATTATGGGTAATTGAGCAGGTACTCAAGAATAGCTGTGGAAGCGAAGTAACTTTATGAAGTCTTTAGTTGCTGTTAGTCGATTGGTGTCTTGCTCTGATACGTAGCACTCGGGATGGGATTATGATTGTTTATGTCGGTCATGTTGTTGTTATTATAAGACGATGAATAGTTGTTATTATTTGTTGTTGAAATTGTTTCTAATTGTTGTTATTACAATAATTCTTGAATAATTATAAATTGAAGTTTTGATTTTAGTTGGATAAAGTTGTATATGATTTATAAGTTGTGAACGCCGAATGCTATGTATCATAATAAAAGCAAATATAGGTTGGTTGTTTGTTGGAATAAGTTGAGAATGTAATGCCTAATGTTTAATGTTTGAAATTTCCGCATTCTGATTTAAATATAACGTTGGGTAGATTTGGGGTGTTACATATAGCATACGAAAATCTTCCAAAAGACCAAACTTTGCAAGTTTAACAAACTTCGTGACTTCTATGTAGTATAGCACAAGAGAATCTTCCAAAATACCTATGTATACATGTTTAACGAACTTCGTGACTTTTATGTAGCATAGCACACGAATATCTCCCAAATTACAAAATTTTGCAAGTTTAACGAGTTTTGTGACTATTATGAACTATAGCTTACGAAATCTTCCAAAATACCAAAATTTGTAAGTTTAACAAACTTCGTGACTTTTATGTACTATAGCACACTAAAATCTTACAAAGACCAAATTTTGCTAGTATAACGAAATTCGTGACTTTTACGTAGTATATAGCATACGAAAATCTTCCAAAAGACCAAACTTTGCAAGTTTAACAAACTTCGTGACTTATATGTAGTATAGCACAAGAAAATCTTCCAAAATACCTATGTATACAAGTTTAACGAACTTCGTGACTTTTATGTAGCATAGCACACGAATATCTCCCAAATTACAAAATTTTGCAAGTTTAACGAATTTTGTGACTATTATGAACTATAGCTTACGAAATCTTCCAAAATACCAAAATTTGTAAGTTTAAAAAACTTCGTGACTTTTATGTACTATAGCACACTAAAATCTTCCAAAGACCAAATTTTGCTAGTATAACGAAATTCGTGACTTTTACGTAGTATATAGCATACGAAAATCTTCCAAAAGACCAAACTTTGCAAGTTTAACAAACTTCGTGACTTTTATGTAGTATAGCACAAGAGAATCTTCCAAAATACCTATGTATACAAGTTTAACGAACTTCGTGACTTTTATGTAGCATAGCACACGAATATCTCCCAAATTACAAAATTTTGCAAGTTTAACGAATTTTGTGACTATTATGAACTATAGCTTACGAAATCTTCCAAAATACCAAAATTTGTAAGTTTAACAAACTTCGTGACTTTTATGTACTATAGCACACTAAAATCTTACAAAGACCAAATTTTGCTAGTATAACGAAATTCGTGACTTTTACGTAGTATATAGCATACGAAAATCTTCCAAAAGACCAAACTTTGCAAGTTTAACAAACTTCGTGACTTATATGTAGTATAGCACAAGAAAATCTTCCAAAATACCTATGTATACAAGTTTAACGAACTTCGTGACTTTTATGTAGCATAGCACACGAATATCTCCCAAATTACAAAATTTTGCAAGTTTAACGAATTTTGTGACTATTATGAACTATAGCTTACGAAATCTTCCAAAATACCAAAATTTGTAAGTTTAAAAAACTTCGTGACTTTTATGTACTATAGCACACTAAAATCTTCCAAAGACCAAATTTTGCTAGTATAACGAAATTCGTGACTTTTACGTAGTATATAGCATACGAAAATCTTCCAAAAGACCAAACTTTGCAAGTTTAACAAACTTCGTGACTTTTATGTAGTATAGCACAAGAGAATCTTCCAAAATACCTATGTATACAAGTTTAACGAACTTCGTGACTTTTATGTAGCATAGCACACGAATATCTCCCAAATTACAAAATTTTGCAAGTTTAACGAATTTTGTGACTATTATGAACTATATCTTACGAAATCTTCCAAAATACCAAAATTTGTAAGTTTAACAAACTTCGTGACTTTTATGTACTATAGCACACTAAAATCTTACAAAGACCAAATTTTGCTAGTATAACGAAATTCGTGACTTTTACGTAGTATATAGCATACGAAAATCTTCCAAAAGACCAAACTTTGCAAGTTTAACAAACTTCGTGACTTATATGTAGTATAGCACAAGAAAATCTTCCAAAATACCTATGTATACAAGTTTAACGAACTTCGTGACTTTTATGTAGCATAGCACACGAATATCTCCCAAATTACAAAATTTTGCAAGTTTAACGAATTTTGTGACTATTATGAACTATAGCTTACGAAATCTTCCAAAATACCAAAATTTGTAAGTTTAAAAAACTTCGTGACTTTTATGTACTATAGCACACTAAAATCTTCCAAAGACCAAATTTTGCTAGTATAACGAAATTCGTGACTTTTACGTAGTATATAGCATACGAAAATCTTCCAAAAGACCAAACTTTGCAAGTTTAACAAACTTCGTGACTTTTATGTAGTATAGCACAAGAGAATCTTCCAAAATACCTATGTATACAAGTTTAACGAACTTCGTGACTTTTATGTAGCATAGCACACGAATATCTCCCAAATTACAAAATTTTGCAAGTTTAACGAATTTTGTGACTATTATGAACTATAGCTTACGAAATCTTCCAAAATACCAAAATTTGTAAGTTTAACAAACTTCGTGACTTTTATGTACTATAGCACACTAAAATCTTCCAAAGACCAAATTTTGCTAGTATAACGAAATTCTGACTTTTAAGTAGTATGTAGCATACGAAAATCTTCCAAAAGACCAAACTTTGCAAGTTTAACAAACTTCGTGACTTATATGTAGTATAGCACAAGAAAATCTTCCAAAATACCTATGTATACAAGTTTAACGAACTTCGTGACTTTTATGTAGCATAGCACACGAATATCTCCCAAATTACAAAATTTTGCAAGTTTAACGAATTTTGTGACTATTATGAACTATAGCTTACGAAATCTTCCAAAATACCAAAATTTGTAAGTTTAACAAACTTCGTGACTTTTATGTACTATAGCACACTAAAATCTTCCAAAGACCAAATTTTGCTAGTATAACGAAATTCGTGACTTTTACGTAGTATATAGCATACGAAAATCTTCCAAAAGACCAAACTTTGCAAGTTTAACAAACTTCGTGACTTTTATGTAGTATAGCACAAGAGAATCTTCCAAAATACCTATGTATACAAGTTTAACGAACTTCGTGACTTTTATGTAGCATAGCACACGAATATCTCCCAAATTACAAAATTTTGCAAGTTTAACGAATTTTGTGACTATTATGAACTATAGCTTACGAAATCTTCCAAAATACCAAAATTTGTAAGTTTAACAAACTTCATGACTTTTATGTACTATAGCACACTAAAATCTTACAAAGACCAAATTTTGCTAGTATAACGAAATTCTGACTTTTACGTAGTATGTAGCATACGAAAATCTTCCAAAAGACCAAACTTTGCAAGTTTAACAAACTTCGTGACTTATATGTAGTATAGCACAAGAAAATCTTCCAAAATACCTATGTATACAAGTTTAACGAACTTCGTGAATTTTATGTAGCATAGCACACGAATATCTCCCAAATTACAAAATTTTGCAAGTTTAACGAATTTTGTGACTATTATGAACTATAGCTTACGAAATCTTCCAAAATACCAAAATTTGTAAGTTTAACAAACTTCGTGACTTTTATGTACTATAGCACACTAAAATCTTCCAAAGACCAAATTTTGCTAGTATAACGAAATTCTGACTTTTAAGTAGTATGTAGCATACGAAAATCTTCCAAAAGACCAAACTTTGCAAGTTTAACAAACTTCGTGACTTATATGTAGTATAGCACAAGAAAATCTTCCAAAATACCTATGTATACAAGTTTAACGAACTTCGTGACTTTTATGTAGCATAGCACACGAATATCTCCCAAATTACAAAATTTTGCAAGTTTAACGAATTTTGTGACTATTATGAACTATAGCTTACGAAATCTTCCAAAATACCAAAATTTGTAAGTTTAACAAACTTCGTGACTTTTATGTACTATAGCACACTAAAATCTTCCAAAGACCAAATTTTGCTAGTATAACGAAATTCGTGACTTTTACGTAGTATATAGCATACGAAAATCTTCCAAAAGACCAAACTTTGCAAGTTTAATAAACTTCGTGACTTATATGTAGTATAGCACAAGAAAATCTTCCAAAATACCTACGTATACAAGTTTAACGAACTTCGTGACTTTTATGTAGCATAGCACACGAATATCTCCCAAATTACAAAATTTTGCAAGTTTAACGAATTTTGTGACTATTATGAACTATAGCTTACGAAATCTTCCAAAATACCAAAATTTGTAAGTTTAAAAAACTTCGTGACTTTTATGTACTATAGCACACTAAAATCTTCCAAAGACCAAATTTTGCTAGTATAACGAAATTCGTGACTTTTACGTAGTATATAGCATACGAAAATCTTCCAAAAGACCAAACTTTGCAAGTTTAACAAACTTCGTGACTTTTATGTAGTATAGCACAAGAGAATCTTCCAAAATACCTATGTATACAAGTTTAACGAACTTCGTGACTTTTATGTAGCATAGCACACGAATATCTCCCAAATTACAAAATTTTGCAAGTTTAACGAATTTTGTGACTATTATGAACTATAGCTTACGAAATCTTCCAAAATACCAAAATTTGTAAGTTTAACAAACTTCGTGACTTTTATGTACTATAGCACACTAAAATCTTCCAAAGACCAAATTTTGCTAGTATAACGAAATTCGTGACTTTTACGTAGTATATAGCATACGAAAATCTTCCAAAAGACCAAACTTTGCAAGTTTAACAAACTTCGTGACTTTTATGTAGTATAGCACAAGAGAATCTTCCAAAATACCTATGTATACAAGTTTAACGAACTTCGTGACTTTTATGTAGCATAGCACACGAATATCTCCCAAATTACAAAATTTTGCAAGTTTAACGAATTTTGTGACTATTATGAACTATAGCTTACGAAATCTTCCAAAATACCAAAATTTGTAAGTTTAACAAACTTCATGACTTTTATGTGTAACACCCTTCTAAACCCCGCGAAAATTAACATTAAAATCAGAGTAAAACATGAAGAAGAGTATTACAACGCCAACAAAATAAACAATATTCATGTCATGCCATAAAGGAACGATAAACCAAAAATTATTCAGGTAGCATGTTAACACAGCGGAATATTCTTAACAACTGAATAATCAAACATCTGGAGTCGAAGACTCATAATTCAACCATAAACCATAAACAAAACAGAAGTTTATCAGCCAATTCTAAAATAACGTTCCCGGTGTTACACGACCAGAGCATGACACTGACCCAACTGACCCTAACGAACTACTTGACGAGCTAATCCTCACCAAGTACACAAGCTACTCCTCAATCTGAAAAATAACAACAGTAAGGGTGAGTTTCATTCGCATTAACAAATGTTATAGGTATATAAACAATACAACTTCATCCATATATTATTCACCCAAATCAATTATATTCATATAATATAGCAACATTCATAACAAAATACACACAAATCATAACATTGGACAACTTCCATTCATGTTACAATTATACACAACAACCTAATGCAATGCAACTAAATGCATGTGGTACCAAACATGGGATAACCCATCTCACCGATCCACCACCATAAAGATTCGGCTACTTCTCTCACCAATTCCACACAATGGGAATTAGCTACCGCTGTCCCACCACCATAAGGGATACAGCCCACAACATGATTATGAAATGCATGCATCACATACCGCATGCTAATCATCAACACCAAACAACTGAACAGTCATAATCATCAACCAATGCAATAACAATATAATCCACCACAACCAATTAAATCAAGTGTTTAAATTAAATTCGAGTCACAACTCAAACACTGTTTTATTGCATATCTCACTGAATTAGTCTCACTATGTTCGAACGGCACATCAAACAGACTAACAGTTAAAAAGTTATACACCGTTAAACTTTAACAAAAATCTCAAACAGCACAGCACGCGGCGCCAACATCCACACGTGGCGCGAAACGAGGAAAAAGTTACGCCTTCGCGGCGCCAACACCTACACGCGGCGCGACGCGAGGAAAAAGTTACGCCTTCGCGGCGCCAACAAAGGTACGCGGCGCGACCTGTGCGTATCAAAACATCTTGCCATTCAGTCCACCTGTTCGCGGCGCCACCCTGTGCACGCGGCGCGAACCGGTGATTTCAGAAATCCCAACCTGCAGAAAACAGCATTCTATGCCTCCCAAATACTCTCAAATCATACCAGCACGAATTTCAGCAGAATAAACCACACATACGACATAAAATGCACGTTTACACATACTTCTAATCATGTTTAACATCATTGTTCATCACCAATCATCATTCACAACCTAAATTGAATCAAAGTTCTATAAACCCCAAAACCCCAAACCGACATATAATCCGATTCGAAATCCTAACATACAAATTCCATCGAATCATTCATACATCCCATAATAGAGGTTAATGAGAAGAATCCCCCCTTACCTCGATGTCGAATTCTTGAATGCTCTTCCTCTTCGCACTTGCTCTTCTCCCAATTTCACGTTCAATCTCCTCTGCTCCCTTTTGGTTCTTTTTTCACAAAAATACTCCTCTTTTCTATTTTTATGAAAATATAACTTTATTTTAGAAAAAGGGCTTTGCAACTGATACACCCCCCAACTGCTACTTACAACACTGGCCCATTAGCCTTATTTCATCCCTATTCCTAAATAATTCCACTTAATTCTAATATTTAATAAAAAAATTAATTAAATTAAATAAAGAATTTTATGGGGTGTTACAACTCTCCCCCACTAGAAAAGTTTTCGTCCTCGAAAACATACCTTAGGCAAATAGTTCTGGGTAGGAGTCCTTCATCTGGCTCTCCAATTCCCATGTAACATTTCCACCGGCTGGTCCTCCCCAAGCTACTCTGACCAACGCTATCTCCTTGCCACGCAATTGTTTCACCTTCCGATCTTCAATCCTCGTAGGCAAAGCTTCAACTGTCAGATTATCCTTTACCTGTACATCATCCACTTGGATAACATGTGACGGGTCAGCAATGTATTTCCTCAACTGCGACACATGGAATACATCATGCAGATTCGCAAGTGTCGGTGGTAACGCAATGCGATACGCCACCTCTCCCACTCTTTCTGAAATCTGAAACGGACCAATAAAACGCGGAGTTAATTTCCTTGACTTTAGAGCTCGTCCGATACCAGTCATAGGTGTAACTCTCATAAACACGTGATCTCCTTCTTGAAACTCAAGAGTTCTCCGTCTCTTGTCATGATAACTCTTCTGACGACTCTGAGAAGCCTTCATCTTCTCCTGAATCATCTTAATCTTTTCTGTCGTTTCTTGAACAATCTCTGGTCCAATCACCGCACTTTCGCCAGATTCATACCAACATAAAGGCGTTCTACATCTCCGACCATACAAAGCTTCAAACGGAGCCATACCAATGCTCGAGTGAAAACTATTATTGTAGGTAAATTCGATCAAGGGTAGATAACTATCCCAAGTACCACCTCTTTCCAACACACAAGCACGCAATAAATCCTCTAGCGATTGGATAGTCCTTTCTGTCTGTCCGTCCGTCTGCGGATGATAAGCAGAACTCAATCTCAGCTTAGTACCCAAAGCCTTCTGCAACCCTTCCCAAAATTTGGATGTAAACCTTGGATCTCTATCTGACACGATACTCGAAGGAATACCATGTAAACTCACTATCTTCTCAATGTACAATTGAGCCAGCTTCTCCATTGAGTAATCCATTCTCATTGGTATAAAGTGAGCAGACTTAGTCAACCTATCCACTATGACCCAAATGGCTTCATAGTTCTTCACCGTTCTCGGCAATCCAGAAACAAAATCCATAGATATACTATCCCACTTCCATTCCGGAATAAATAACGGTTGCATAGCTCCATATGGTTTCTGATGCTCAACCTTCGACTTCTGACAAGTTAAACAAGCATGGACGAATTCAGCTATTTCTTTCTTCATTCCAGGCCACCAAAACAGCTTCTTCAAATCATGATACATCTTGGTCGCACCAGGATGTATACTCAATCCACTACGATGTCCTTCTTCGAGAATACTCTTCCTCAATTCAGAAACGTTAGGAACACAAACACGATTACCGAACCTTATAATACCATTCTCGTCGATTCTGAATTCACCTCCCTTGCCTTGGTTAATTAGAGTCAATTTATCCACTAACTCTACATCAACTTTCTGACCCTCTCGAATCTCTTCCAGAATGCCACTAGTCAACTTCAACATGCCCAACTTAACACTGACAGGAGTGTCTTCGCATACTAAACTCAAATCTCGGAATTGTTCAATTAAATCCAATTCTCTCGCCATAAGCATAGACATATGCAAGGACTTCCTACTCAAAGCATCGGCAACCACGTTTGCTTTACCCGGATGGTAATTCAACCCAAAATCATAATCCTTGAGGAACTCTAACCATCTCCTTTGCCTCATATTCAGCTCTTTTTGATCAAATAGATACTTCAGGCTCTTGTGGTCACTAAACACTTCAAACCTCGAACCATACAGATAGTGTCTCCACAATTTCAACACAAATACCACTGCTGCCAACTCTAAGTCATGAGTCGGATAGTTTCTCTCATGTACTTTGAGTTGCCTCGACGCATACGCGACTACCTGTTGATTCTGCATTAGTACACCTCCTAATCCCAACAACGAAGCATCGCAATATACAACAAAAGATTCCGCCGGATTCGGCAAAATCAAGATCGGTGCACTAGTCAATCTCCTTTTCAACTCTTGAAATCCTTCTTCACATTTCGAATCCCAGATGAATGCTTGACCCTTCCTAGTCAACTTAGTTAACGGTAACGCTAACTTCGAGAAACCTTCAATGAACTTTCTATAGTAACCCGCAAGACCAAGGAAACTACGGATTTCGGAAACTGACTTCGGAGCTTCCCATTGAGACACTGCTTCTACTTTCGTTGGGTCAACGGCAATACCATCTTTAGAAATTACATGCCCAAGAAAGCTTACTTCACTTAGCCAGAACTCACACTTTGACAGTTTCGCGTAAAGTTTCTTTTCCTTCAGTAGTTCTAATACCACTCTCAGATGCTCTGCATGTTCTTCTTCACTCTTAGAATATATTAGAATGTCATCGATAAATACCACCACAAACTGATCCAAATAAGGATGGAAGATCCTATTCATATATTCCATGAAAACCCCCGGCGCATTAGTTACTCCAAATGGCATCACTGTATACTCGTATTGACCATACCTTGTTCTAAATGCGGTTTTCTGAATATCGTCCGCCTTCACCCGAATCTGATGATATCCCGACCTCAAGTCAATTTTGCTAAACACACTCGCACCGACCAGTTGATCCATTAAATCATCAATCCTCGGTAATGGATACCGATTCTTGATAGTAACTTTATTCAGCTGTCTATAATCCACACACAGTCTCATAGAGCCTTCTTTCTTCTTTACCAACAACACCGGCGCACCCCACGGCGACACACTAGGACGAATGAATTCTTTTTCCAGTAACTCTTCCAGTTGGCTCTTCAATTCTGCTAATTCAGATGCCGACATACGATACGGCGCCATCGACACCGGACTAGTCCCAGGGACTAACTCAATAGCAAATTCTACCTCCCTCTCTGGCGGTAACTTTCTTACATCTTCTGGAAAAACTTCTGGAAATTCACATACTACTGGTAAATCACTACTCACCGCTTTCTTCTTCACTTCCATGGATGCAACCAACATAAACACGGCGGCCCCGTCCTTCATGGCTTCATCCACTTGTCTAGCAGTCATTGCTAAATCCTCGACTCTGACATCTTCAGGAAAAATAACTGTCTTCGTGAAACAGTTGATATGAACCCGATTAAATTGCAACCAATTCATACCCAGGATGACATCAAGTTGTTCCAACGGAAGGCATACTAAATCCATTCCGAACTCTCTACCAAAAATATCAATTGGACAATTCAAACAGGCAAACGAAGTAGTCACTGAACCCGACGCAGGAGTGTCAATGATCATACTTCCATGAATATCAGATATTTCCAAGTTCAGACGTTTAGCACAATCCAATGAAATAAACGAGTGAGTTGCTCCAGTATCTATTATTGCAATTAAAGGAGTGCCATGGATAAAACACGTACCTTTAATCAATCGATCTTCCGGAGTAGTCTCTGAACCTGATAAAGCGAAAACTTTACCCCCAGTTTGATTCTTCTTTGGCTTAGGACACTGTGGACTGATATGGCCCTCTTCACCACAGTTATAACAAGTCACAGTCCTTCCCTTGCAGTCAACAGCAATGTGGCCTGCTTTACCACACCGGTAGCACTTCTTCTCTTCACTTTTGCACTCGTGAACACGATGTCCAGGCTCCCCACACTTAAAGCACTTAACAGGAGCACTAGAGTCTCCCCCACTAGGCTTCTTCCAACTTCCAGCATTATAATTACCTCTACCATATGGTTTACCACGGTCCATAGGCTTCTTCCCTTTCTTGTCAACTAACTCACGGGAGTGAGATGACTTCAGCTTCAGGTTGTCCTCTTCGTAGATTCTACTACAATCTACCAAATCAGCAAACCGACGAATCCTTTGGTACCTGATTCCCTGCTTAATTTCATCACGGAGACCATTCTCGAACTTAACACACTTCGAAAATTCGCTCGCTTCATCATTGTTATAGTGAACATAGTATTTGGCCAGCTCAACAAATTTTGAAGCATATTCCGGGTACCGTCATATTACCTTGTGTCAGTTCCAAAAACTCAACTTCTTTCCTGCCCCGAATATCCTCAGGAAAGTACCTCCTCAGGAATTCTCGCCTGAATACCGCCCAAGTGATCGCTACACCTGCAGATTCAAGTTCATCTCTACTAGCCATCCACCAATCATCAGCTTCTTCAGACAGCATGTGAGTCCCATACCTCACCTTCAGATTTTCAGCACAATCGATCACTCTGAAGATCCTTTCGATTTCCTTCAGCCACCTCTGAGCACCTTCGGGATCGTGCGTGCCTTTGAACAAAGGAGGATTGTTCCTCTGAAAGCTATTCAGCTGCCTGTCAGCACCAATACCAGCTCCATTGGCATTCCCTCCCAACACACCAGCAATCATGCCCAGAGCCTCAGCGATCGCGTCGTCATTTCTTCCCCCTCTTCCGGCCATTGTTCTGCTAAATATCAGACAATATTCATTAGAACAAGAAGTATCGACAGTGTCAACTTTACACTAGTCGTATACGAAGGATTAACCGACACTAAGACTCTGACTCAAACGACCAACCAGGCTCTGATACCACTATTGTAACACCCTTCTAAACCCCGCGAAAATTAACATTAAAATCAGAGTAAAACATGAAGAAGAGTATTACAACGCCAACAAAATAAACAATATTCATGTCATGCCATAAAGGAACGATAAACCAAAAATTATTCAGGTAGCATGTTAACACAGCGGAATATTCTTAACAACTGAATAATCAAACATCTGGAGTCGAAGACTCATAATTCAACCATAAACCATAAACAAAACAGAAGTTTATCAGCCAATTCTAAAATAACGTTCCCGGTGTTACACGACCAGAGCATGACACTGACCCAACTGACCCTAACGAACTACTTGACGAGCTAATCCTCACCAAGTACACAAGCTACTCCTCAATCTGAAAAATAACAACAGTAAGGGTGAGTTTCATTCGCATTAACAAATGTTATAGGTATATAAACAATACAACTTCATCCATATATTATTCACCCAAATCAATTATATTCATATAATATAGCAACATTCATAACAAAATACACACAAATCATAACATTGGACAACTTCCATTCATGTTACAATTATACACAACAACCTAATGCAATGCAACTAAATGCATGTGGTACCAAACATGGGATAACCCATCTCACCGATCCACCACCATAAAGATTCGGCTACTTCTCTCACCAATTCCACACAATGGGAATTAGCTACCGCTGTCCCACCACCATAAGGGATACAGCCCACAACATGATTATGAAATGCATGCATCACATACCGCATGCTAATCATCAACACCAAACAACTGAACAGTCATAATCATCAACCAATGCAATAACAATATAATCCACCACAACCAATTAAATCAAGTGTTTAAATTAAATTCGAGTCACAACTCAAACACTGTTTTATTGCATATCTCACTGAATTAGTCTCACTATGTTCGAACGGCACATCAAACAGACTAACAGTTAAAAAGTTATACACCGTTAAACTTTAACAAAAATCTCAAACAGCACAGCACGCGGCGCCAACATCCACACGTGGCGCGAAACGAGGAAAAAGTTACGCCTTCGCGGCGCCAACACCTACACGCGGCGCGACGCGAGGAAAAAGTTACGCCTTCGCGGCGCCAACAAAGGTACGCGGCGCGACCTGTGCGTATCAAAACATCTTGCCATTCAGTCCACCTGTTCGCGGCGCCACCCTGTGCACGCGGCGCGAACCGGTGATTTCAGAAATCCCAACCTGCAGAAAACAGCATTCTATGCCTCCCAAATACTCTCAAATCATACCAGCACGAATTTCAGCAGAATAAACCACACATACGACATAAAATGCACGTTTACACATACTTCTAATCATGTTTAACATCATTGTTCATCACCAATCATCATTCACAACCTAAATTGAATCAAAGTTCTATAAACCCCAAAACCCCAAACCGACATATAATCCGATTCGAAATCCTAACATACAAATTCCATCGAATCATTCATACATCCCATAATAGAGGTTAATGAGAAGAATCCCCCCTTACCTCGATGTCGAATTCTTGAATGCTCTTCCTCTTCGCACTTGCTCTTCTCCCAATTTCACGTTCAATCTCCTCTGCTCCCTTTTGGTTCTTTTTTCACAAAAATACTCCTCTTTTCTATTTTTATGAAAATATAACTTTATTTTAGAAAAAGGGCTTTGCAACTGATACACCCCCCAACTGCTACTTACAACACTGGCCCATTAGCCTTATTTCATCCCTATTCCTAAATAATTCCACTTAATTCTAATATTTAATAAAAAAATTAATTAAATTAAATAAAGAATTTTATGGGGTGTTACAACTCTCCCCCACTAGAAAAGTTTTCGTCCTCGAAAACATACCTTAGGCAAATAGTTCTGGGTAGGAGTCCTTCATCTGGCTCTCCAATTCCCATGTAACATTTCCACCGGCTGGTCCTCCCCAAGCTACTCTGACCAACGCTATCTCCTTGCCACGCAATTGTTTCACCTTCCGATCTTCAATCCTCGTAGGCAAAGCTTCAACTGTCAGATTATCCTTTACCTGTACATCATCCACTTGGATAACATGTGACGGGTCAGCAATGTATTTCCTCAACTGCGACACATGGAATACATCATGCAGATTCGCAAGTGTCGGTGGTAACGCAATGCGATACGCCACCTCTCCCACTCTTTCTGAAATCTGAAACGGACCAATAAAACGCGGAGTTAATTTCCTTGACTTTAGAGCTCGTCCGATACCAGTCATAGGTGTAACTCTCATAAACACGTGATCTCCTTCTTGAAACTCAAGAGTTCTCCGTCTCTTGTCATGATAACTCTTCTGACGACTCTGAGAAGCCTTCATCTTCTCCTGAATCATCTTAATCTTTTCTGTCGTTTCTTGAACAATCTCTGGTCCAATCACCGCACTTTCGCCAGATTCATACCAACATAAAGGCGTTCTACATCTCCGACCATACAAAGCTTCAAACGGAGCCATACCAATGCTCGAGTGAAAACTATTATTGTAGGTAAATTCGATCAAGGGTAGATAACTATCCCAAGTACCACCTCTTTCCAACACACAAGCACGCAATAAATCCTCTAGCGATTGGATAGTCCTTTCTGTCTGTCCGTCCGTCTGCGGATGATAAGCAGAACTCAATCTCAGCTTAGTACCCAAAGCCTTCTGCAACCCTTCCCAAAATTTGGATGTAAACCTTGGATCTCTATCTGACACGATACTCGAAGGAATACCATGTAAACTCACTATCTTCTCAATGTACAATTGAGCCAGCTTCTCCATTGAGTAATCCATTCTCATTGGTATAAAGTGAGCAGACTTAGTCAACCTATCCACTATGACCCAAATGGCTTCATAGTTCTTCACCGTTCTCGGCAATCCAGAAACAAAATCCATAGATATACTATCCCACTTCCATTCCGGAATAAATAACGGTTGCATAGCTCCATATGGTTTCTGATGCTCAACCTTCGACTTCTGACAAGTTAAACAAGCATGGACGAATTCAGCTATTTCTTTCTTCATTCCAGGCCACCAAAACAGCTTCTTCAAATCATGATACATCTTGGTCGCACCAGGATGTATACTCAATCCACTACGATGTCCTTCTTCGAGAATACTCTTCCTCAATTCAGAAACGTTAGGAACACAAACACGATTACCGAACCTTATAATACCATTCTCGTCGATTCTGAATTCACCTCCCTTGCCTTGGTTAATTAGAGTCAATTTATCCACTAACTCTACATCAACTTTCTGACCCTCTCGAATCTCTTCCAGAATGCCACTAGTCAACTTCAACATGCCCAACTTAACACTGACAGGAGTGTCTTCGCATACTAAACTCAAATCTCGGAATTGTTCAATTAAATCCAATTCTCTCGCCATAAGCATAGACATATGCAAGGACTTCCTACTCAAAGCATCGGCAACCACGTTTGCTTTACCGGATGGTAATTCAACCCAAAATCATAATCCTTGAGGAACTCTAACCATCTCCTTTGCCTCATATTCAGCTCTTTTTGATCAAATAGATACTTCAGGCTCTTGTGGTCACTAAACACTTCAAACCTCGAACCATACAGATAGTGTCTCCACAATTTCAACACAAATACCACTGCTGCCAACTCTAAGTCATGAGTCGGATAGTTTCTCTCATGTACTTTGAGTTGCCTCGACGCATACGCGACTACCTGTTGATTCTGCATTAGTACACC